>NW_015159137.1:0-1053 GCF_000732505.1 Cyprinodon variegatus
GCCATCAGAACCAACCAGCCTCATTAAAGCCACAATTTTCTGTTTTTTAGTTTTGGTTAAAACTGAAATAAAAACATCTCGTTTGCAGCTTTTCTCAGGCTGCAGCTGCAGCATGACCTCATCGACCACGGCTTCTGCACCAGCTGAGACAGGAAGCCCAAACGGAGCGACTATCAGACAGATCTGATCTCTGCTGCTGGTTTTATCTGTCCTGTTTATCTTGCGGTTATTAGCCGGGTGAGCTCTGCGGCGAGCTGATGGCGTCATCATCCGGTGGAGGAATAAAGGAACCCACCTGATTCGGCTCTTGTGTTTGTTGATGGAGGTCAGGCAGTATCTGTGGACGGTGTAGAAGTAGTCCTGGTACGGGATTCCTGAGGTGATGACCTCAGAGTCCACCACGTAGCACTCGCCTCTGGAGGAGCTCTTATGAAGCGTCTGGAAGGAGGGAGACGCACGGAGAAGTGAGTTCCTGCATGCGGGTCACATCCTGCGGAACCTGCAGGACCAATCAGAGCTGCTCTGGTTTCAGGAGGACCTGCTGACATCAAACCAACCTGCGTCTCGACCACGGGAGCCGTTTTAGGGCCCAGCGGGTTGTTGAGGGCGATGGTGTAGCTCAGGACGCGGCTGGAGGTCCCGCTGCTGGCGTCCTGCTGCCATTCACCCACCGACAGGTCTGAGGGAGGGAGCAGAAAACCATCAGAGGACGCAGCAGAGATCTGACTCCATGTTCCTCAGCTGGAACTCAAAGAGAGATCTGATCACTTAGGATCTCACTGGGAGCTCCTGCTGGAACTGGGAGAACTGGTGGAACCAAAACTCTAGCGTTTACTGCAGGCCGCCCCCAGCTGAGAAGGAGGAGTCAGACACAGCTGCTCAGTCTGACCTTCAAACATCTGGAAACATCTGAGCGGACCTCCCTGTTCTGAGGAAAGCTCCTAAGGAGAGCAGAACTGGACTGATGTTCCTAACAGAGCACTTCGCTCTCAATCTGCAGGTTTACTAGTGGTTCCTAGAATTTCTAAAAGTAGAATGGGAGGCAGATCTTTT
>NW_015159138.1:0-1053 GCF_000732505.1 Cyprinodon variegatus
TTTTTTATTGTTGAATCGTGAACTCTGACCTTAAAGTATTAAACCCTGCAGCCAGGGCTTTAAATGTTGCAGTGGATTCCTTTGTGACTTTCTGATTCAGTCCCTCTGTTATGCCAGAAGCCATGATATTAACTTTGAACACTGGTGAAGGAAGATGCAGTTTTACTCTGCTGCAGCAAACACTCCAAAAGACACCTGACAGGAACATGTGATGTGACATCAATGGCGTAAATATTGGTAACAAAAACAGCAGTTGCTTATGGGCCCATGACCTCTTAGGGGCCCCATCACTGACACCTGTTTGGCCCCTATGCTTTTGTAGACTAGGATGTCTCTTTGCAGATGTAATGGTGCGAAAATTTCCTCTTAGACCCCCTGATACTGAAGGAACTGACTGCACCGGACCTTATTTATACCGCAACACCGTTTAAACACGACACCAATTAGCAAAGCAGACAGTGGTTCTTTTAATTACTATGTTAATAACTGTGTATAGTTCATATAATATGTTTTAAACCGCAATAAAGATCTTAAAAGAACGATGTATTTGAGTATTTTATTTTTTACACTACGACTTTGAATTCTGGGTAACCCAGAGCATCGATAAAAACCATAACCGTTACGTACAATGTGTTAGCGACCATGGATAGCAAAAAGAGGTACTTAAGCGGATTCCAGAAAAGAAAAAGGAAAGAAGAGCTGCTGGAAGAAGGGAAAAAACTTCCTAAAATAAACACGTTCTTTCAAAGAACCGAAGAGGTAGAGGAGGACGTAGCTAAGCATCTCCCTGAAATGAGTTTTAGTAACTTGGGATGTCTGTAACATGTGATGGTGTGCAGTCACCAATGGTTCCATTTAAGGTGCGCAGTCACTATTTTTTCGTCAGTATTAGAATTGTGAGAATTGCATAATCGTATCTTCTTGGCCGATTTATGGAACTGTCGCCGTATCCTGAACCTTTATCACTTGTTGTACTTCATATGGGGCCCACCCAGATGATGTTGCTTACGGGTCTATTGTTGTGTCGTTTCATCATTGGGTGACATGGCAGAG
>NW_015159139.1:0-1053 GCF_000732505.1 Cyprinodon variegatus
ATATTTACTTCATTATATGACTACAGCTTCCAGTTAGAGAATATTGTAGAAGACAAAGCATAGAAACCAAGCTTAAATTATAAATTACTAACACAACAATGACTGATTGATTGATTAATTGATAGATCGACTTTGTTGATCTCCCAATAGAGAGAAATTTACTTGTTACCTCAGCTCAAATAGTCAAAGATCTGCACAAAAAGTCAAAGTCATGAATTAATAACAGCATTTCAAGTGTAAAATAAGAGTACATTTTACATTTCAGTTAGGACTACATAGAGGAATAAATATGTAAAATAAGCAAACCATCATTAAAACTTTATGTAAGAAGAAATACTTCAATAAAATATTAATAGAAATAACAAAAAGAAAATACCGGACTTATCAAATAGTGATATCAGGAACTGCTCGAGAATATAGAAGTACCTTACAAGTAACTTATTGATACATATAGTCAAATTAATAATGCTTACGCTATTTCGGATAGCTTTGAAACATTTTGTAAAGTTTAGCCTAAGGTTTGATAAAAAAGGCCAGATATACTGTCATTTCACATCATTAGATTAACAGATGTTAAACATTCCATTTAAGTCAGGTCTTGGAATGTCATAAGGTCCTGTTGTTTGTAAAAATAAGCTTTGGTCAATGTGGGGCTGGAGGTTGGTTGAGAGATCCAAATGCAGAGATGAGGAAGGCAGAGACGAGTTCTTGCAGGTTTAATGAAGGGAAAAGGGCAACGGAAACAAAATCTAAACAAAATAATAGAAAAAAAAACAAGGGAAAACATACATGAGGAGCCAAGCAACAACAAGAAAACTGCACAGGGGGAGTATATATGGGAGACAGAACTAAGGCTACGTTCACTTGAGGCTCAATTCGCAGGCCTTGATGCTCAATTCCGATTTTTTTGTGAAATCCGATTTTTTTTGCGTTTCTGTTCACATTTCCATATATATATTTGACTTGTATGTGATCTCCTGTGAGAACTGCAGTCATACCACGCAAGTGTCCCGCATGCGCAGTAGAGGACGCAATGACATCACAGGCCAGCGT
>NW_015159140.1:0-1053 GCF_000732505.1 Cyprinodon variegatus
TAAAGAAGTTTAATCAGTACTTCCACTTTTACCAGAGTATTTTTTAACACAAGTATCTGTACTTTTACTCAAGTACGGAAAGTGAGTACTTTTGAACACATGAATACATGTGGATTTAGAGAGTTTCACTTTAAAAGCACGCATGATTTACCCTATCTGAAAATGAGAAATTTGAAAAAAAAAATAAATCTTTTGAAAATATGTTAAAATGAAAAAATATGAAATGTGCAATTAATGTTAAAAAATGTAAAAAAAAAAAAAAAAGTAAAATACAATAAACTTAAATATGCCATGAAAAAACATTTTAAAAATTAGATATGAAAAAAATGACAAATTGAGAAAATGACAAATTTTCTCGAAGCTTTTTCATTTATTTTTTAAAGAAGTTTTTCAAAGTTTCATTTCTGGATTGCATTTCTCTTTAAATTTCCATTTATAAATTGGATTATTTGCTTGGAACAGTAATAGAACAAAATTCACTCCATAGTTTTAGAACATATGATGAAGACAGCACCTAAAACACCTACTTTTCTTACATTTAAAGATTAGAAATAAGGAAAGAGCTTTTCATGCAGGTTTTTACAAACATCTGATAAATCCTTTAAAACCAAAAACTCCAAAACTAAGTTATCAGACTGAAAATTACTTCCAAAACACCTTTTTTAGAAGTAAACTAGATTCTTTAATGTCCGTCCCAATATTTACTTAATCTTTATTTATATTTCTAATTAGTAAATAGAAGCTTATAAATATATTATTCTAAGAAAGAATACATCTACAGTCTATTCAGTCTGGTCAATAAATCATATTTCAACCTGGAAAGAATCACAGAGAAAAAAAGGAATTATAAAGATTTTATTGACATGAATGAAATAAGTTCTTTGAACCTCGGACCCCGGCAGAAGACATGATGCTGCAAGTTGACAAGAGCTTGGGGGAATAACTTAGGAAGAGGATTAAAGTTGTTTTCCCCCTGAGGGAAGGTGGAGGATGAGAGTGTCTAAGAGTTCAGCTGATAAAGAGTCTTCCAGGTTGAATTTTCAATTAAGCTTC
>NW_015159141.1:0-1053 GCF_000732505.1 Cyprinodon variegatus
AGTGGTGTCGCAACAGCCAAACTATGTACACAACCAGAGTTAGACTGGAAATGTGTCCATTCTTGTGAAGTTCACAGCGGCTGTCCAGTCCAGGACCTTCAGCCTCTCTCGCTGTACTGTAAAATTATCAAAGTTTTCAAAATTAAGAAAATTAAGTCTCTAAAAACTTCCCAATGGTTTGTTCTAATTGTTTTTTTTTTTCAAGTATCTTCAGTCCTTTGTTGTAACTAATTCTTACTGGTCTGATTGTTGTTATTGTTGCCAAAGACCTGTTGGTTATGCAGAGATGAGAAAAGAATCATTATATGCAGGAACAAATTTGCTGCATGGGAGGATAAACAGTCTCTTATGATTTTAAAGTTGAGCAAATTCTCAGTAAAAGTTAGATGATAACTCAGTGGTAACTAATTGTAAACTCCAACTAACCCCTTCAATTCACACACAGCAAGGCAGAGGTAGAGGTATACTATTGGCATCTTTAAGATTATGATTTTGTAAGATCGTGATTTTGTACAAAATATAAATTTTGTTTGGTATACACTCTGTGTAAACAAAAGGACAATAAAAGTTATCTAAAAGGAGAAAAAGTATGATAAAAGATAGAACAGAGAAACGTTCAGCTCCAATGAAAGTTATATGCCCTAACAAAGATAGTACATCTGGTTCTCTCTCTGTAATCTTCTAGTTGGATTTGCATCATGATGTAAAATATCTGGTTCTTTACTTCAGTAAAAAAGAAAATATTTCACCGTTAAGTAGCAAAGCACATAAAATTTTCTTCAGATCATCACATCGTGTCTCATTGCTTCTGCCCGTCCTATAGTCCAGTTCTGCATATAGACATAAAAGTGTTGCTCAGTAAACTGGGAAAACAAACCTCATAAGTTCAGAAGTAAGAAGTAAGCTTCCCCTTTTTCTTTTATCTCTGCTGATCCCCAACTTAAACATTTAGGCTGTTAAAGGTGTAGTTCAAAATTATCACAGTAGTTAATCACAATTGTGTCAGGATTTCTTTGGGTAGTAGCTGTAACATACAATATTACACAGGCTAAA
>NW_015159142.1:0-1052 GCF_000732505.1 Cyprinodon variegatus
AAAAAAAACAAACACAAAAAGTTTAGGTGTTGTAGATTAAAGATGCTAAAGGTAGGCTAAAATTAAGGGGAATCGACCTTTATTTTTCTTCTTGAATTGGAAGTTAGAATCGGAAGCCAACTTCAGCTTCATCCTGTGATCGTTCCTCACTCACATATGTAAACGGAGTCCCAGTGTCGTTTGGACTTATCTCCTGACTTCATCCCCCCAGTGTAATCCCAAACTGTCAGTTCCGCTCAAAGACCTCCAGATTAAAAACCTTTACGGCCAACCAGCTGGATGAAATCAAGGATCCTTCGGGTCTCTTCTTCATCTTGCCTTTCCAGAAGGTGAGCATGACTCCAAGTTCCTATGTAGAAAAACTCTGATGGTGATGATAGAGATCGACACAATGTTCTCTGTGTCTGCAGGGTTACCTGGTTAACTGGGATGTTCAGAGGAAAGTGTGGGACCACCTGTTTGGAAAAGAGATGTTCAAGGTGCTGCTGATCTTTTCTTCTTTTTTTTAACCATAAACTAAGTTGTCTGTTTCAGAAGCTGCAGCTGAACATGTTTTCTGCGAGCAGGTGGAGTTTGCAGACACGAGCATCATTATCACAGAGCCTTACTTCAACTTCACCTCCATTCAGGAGTCCATGAACGAGATCCTGTTTGAGGAATACCAGTTCCAGTCGGCTCTGCGGACGAACGGTGGGTCTCCAATAAATCGTTTCCAGACAGAAACTGGATGAGACTTTATGAGGAAATCTAAGTGTTATCCACTTAATGCAAACAGCATTGGAGAAGAGGCACCGCTCCTACCGGCATGTTACTAAATCTTCTGCAGCAAATGTTTTCTTCATAACAAAAACAGAATTTTCCTGCATTTTAGACCAAAGCGACGAGCTAACTTCGTGTTAGCATTGTCCGGCTGTCACCATCTGAAATCTCTCAATCAATCTAATGAGGCGATCTAGAATATCTACACTCACCGGCCACTTTATTAGGTACACCTGTCCAACTGCTCGTTAACACTTAATTTCTAAGCAGCCAATCACATGGCGGCAACTCAG
>NW_015159143.1:0-1052 GCF_000732505.1 Cyprinodon variegatus
TTATCGTTTTTGTCATTGTTGTTACAGTTGCTGCATCTGTAGCTCAGAAAATACAATATTAATTTGGACTGGAATGTGAAATTATTTAATACATTCATAAATGTTATAGAACTGCTGTCCCACACTGGAAAAAAATAAAATCTAAATAAGTCTTTTTTTTTTTTAAATAAGTGCATTTTTTGTTGAATTGAGGAGGTAAGTGAGACCCTTACCTCAATTTACATTTAAATAAGAAAAAAACAATTGCATATTATCTAATTTTTATATTTTAAAAGTAAGAATACTCTTACCATTGACAAATAATCTTATTTACATACTCAAAATAAGGGCAAATGCACTTAATCTAAGAATTTTTTTTTATTTCTAGTTGTTTTTTGCAGTGCAGTGTCATATCTAACCATTTATTCTGGCATACGGGAAGCAAGATTGTCTCAGGGTGTGGAATTATAAAACACTATGACAGGACTGGCTATGCTAACTTTGCCTTTACCTCAATGTTTCATATTTGTTTTTACCATGTTCATGGCTCAATACACCATCAAGTCCTTAATGTATAATGGTCAATACCTGTCTCTGATTGGTCAGATAGTTAATAGCACAAATGATTAGCCCCGCAAACGGGATCTCCCTTTGCAAACTTACAAATAATGCTAAAAATTATGCAAAGAAAAATAAAGTTTTATAATCAGCTTTTTTACCTGTTCATTAATTCATTGCTTTGTTGCATTGAAACGCAAATGGGAATAAATACAAGGAAACCATTTTTCACACCAATCCTTACACTTGGATGTTGGTGCATTCGTTCTCTGATTTATTCTTAATAGAAATATCCATCCATCCATCCATTATCTTACACGCTTGTCCCAATTGGGGTCGCGAGGGGTGCTGGTGCCTATCTCCAGCAGTCAATGGGCAAGAGGCGGGGTACACCCTGGACAGGTTGCCAGTCCATCGCAGCTTAATAGAAATATACATTTTCTTATTCTGTATATTATCCTTCAACCCTCCCTGCTTCAACTTAAAATGTAGATTTCTAAGATTAAATACAATAG
>NW_015159144.1:0-1052 GCF_000732505.1 Cyprinodon variegatus
ATGAGGACCAACTTTAGGTTTGACTAATTGGGAAATTTTAGCATCTTGTCTTTAAACTTTAATAAAAATTTGACTTAGACAAACTTAATTGTTAATTTAGATACATACAACTTTTTTAACAGTGAATGAGTGTCTTAGCAGTGAAATGAACATTTCCATTTATAAAGTGCAGCAGTGATCAAAAATTAAACGGTATAGGAGAGACATGGTGCAAAGGCATTGATGTGGAAGGTTTGAAGCAGAGCAAAAATAAATGAATACATTTGGTCCAAAATGCAGTAGAAACACAGAGTTGAATTCTATTTCAAGTGATTTGAATGTTGGCCATGTAGTGCAAATGTGATTGTTACAGTGTGAAGCAGAGTCTCAATTTGTGACTTGATTAGAGTTTTCAACAGATGGAGGGGATGAAGCTGTTCAGAACCTGTTGGTCCTGCATTAAATGCTGCAAATCCCCTTCCCAGAGGGCAGCAGGGAGAACAGTCCATTGTGGGGGTGTGAGGAGGCATTGATATTGTTACAGGCTCGGGACACGCAGCGCTGGGATGAAATCTATTTTATGGAAGGGATATGAGCCCAGATGATCTTCTCTGCTGTTCTCACTACTCTTCTCATATTCTTCCAGTCTGAGGCGCTGCAGCCTCCATACCACACAGTGAGACAGCTGGTCAGAACGCTCTCTATGGTGCTTCTGTAGAAAGTGGTGAGGATGGGTGGGGGCAGGTGGGCTCTCCTTATACTCCACAGGAAGTACATGCGCTTCTGTGTCCTTTTGCCAGTGAAGAGGTGTTCATGCATGGTCCAGGTGAGATTGTTTGTGACGTGCAGGGATTTGGTGCTCCTACCATCTCTACAGCTGAGCAGTTGATGAGCAGTGGAGCGTGGTTCTTTCTGGTCAACGATGATCTGCTTCGTCCACTCCATGTTCAGGATCAGGCTGTTATCTCTGTACCAGCCCACCAGCTGCTCCCCTTCCTCTCTGTAGTCCTGTCGTTGTCGTCTCTGATGATCATAAATTAATTAGAAATAATTTTAGACTTGAATATATTTAC
>NW_015159145.1:0-1052 GCF_000732505.1 Cyprinodon variegatus
GTCTGGATCGGCATTTTACATGCTTTGCCGATACGCATTTTTTTGCCAATATCGGCGTCCCGATCCGATCCACGTATCGGATCGGGACAAGCCTAGTAGATATATATAATACCAAATATTACATCTTATGGGTTCTTTGTAATTTTGTGTGCCTCATGCAGTGATGTGCATTTACCACAATCATTTCATATGTTAATGCACATCAACTTATTTACATAAAAAAACCTATAGAGTTTCTCTCATTAAACCTAATATTTAAAAAAATATTCTTAGCATTAGTGGTAATAAAGGGAGGAATGCATTTTTAGGGTTTGCAAACCTAATCCATTCATAATTTGCAAACCTAATGAATTTCTTGTTTCTTAGCCTCTTTTATCAACCTACTGTTAGAAATCTGACAGTAATAATTGATAGTTGTTTGAAGCTAGAGTAAGTTATAACTTAAGCTTCTTTCACTCTAGTGAAGTTAAAATCATCCTTCTAAAACTTTGGGAAAATTATCCATCCTTTCATTACCACATGCTTAGATTACTGTAACTCTTTATATAAAAACATGGACCAATATTTTTCTACAGAGTATAAGAATGATTCAAAATGTTGCAGCTCGACTCTTAACTGAACCCAGAAGCATGAATACATAAGCGGATTGTTGGCTTCTCCCCATTGGCAGCCTGCATCTTATTGGATTGATTTTAAAATACTTCTATTAGTTTTTAAAGTTTTTTATTTCCTATCGCAAGTTATTTCGGACCTCTTCTGCAGGAAGGCTTAATTTCACGAGCACTACGATCAAACAATAAACTACTCCAAGATCCCAGAACCAGATTTAAAAGCAGAAGAGATTGCTCATTTGCTGCTGCTGCACCTTATATGTGGAACAAAGTATACCACAATGCAAGATCTGCCCAAGTTTAGAGTATTTTAAATCATTCCTCAAAGCTCATTTATATCCCTAGCACTTAAATAAGGTCTGATTCTGTAAACTATTTTTATGTGTTTTATTCAAATGGGCTTAATTCATTGATAGTTTTATGAAAACAGTTTAGATTTTT
>NW_015159146.1:0-1052 GCF_000732505.1 Cyprinodon variegatus
TTTGGAATGCCTCTGACCTGGATGACTGAGAATCTTCACCAGTACAATGAGGGAGAAATATTCAAATGAGGTCTATGTGCCTTTAAATCTGGGTCTTATTCCAAAAATAAACAGTAAAGTAATGAAATATTTGTTTAGACAATAATATAGGGATTCCTTTATTAGAACTTGTTGTTTTACATCTCCTACTGGACCTGAAAAATATATAAAACCATTTTTTACATAACATTGAACCAAATCAATGAGTTGTAGTTAGCCAATCAAAATGAGCAGAACTGATCCAGCCTAGCAATTATAAAACATTTTACGCCTCTAAAAGGTAAATACAGTTTTATTAGGTAAATTAACCACAAATGATAAAAGCTAGACTAGAAAAATGGACCAGTTTGTCAAATTTAAAGTAGCTATTAATAATTTCAACACTAACCCATCTTGTTATATCTTGAGAAAACAATTAGGCAAGAAGGCAAAGGGAATAAAAACTAAAAAGACGAGTATGACCGCTCTTGGCTTCCGTACATCCCTTTAAAGGTATTTGGCTCATTTCTAAGTTGTAGCTTAAAAAATGCGGAGGTGTTTTTGACAACAGTTCACTCTTTATCCTCAAAAACCAAACAACTTTTCTGAGGTTTTAAAAACAGATTTTTTTCCTCATTAGTTTGCTAATATTCATCTCACACTGAAAGACTTTCAGGTATTCTGCTGCCCAAATCAAAGTGTGAGAAAGTCTGAGGAGATAAAGACATCAAAGTTCTCAGCGGTCCTCTTCTTCCTTCAGGCTCAGCGCAGTCAGAGCCACTGATCTGGGACCTTCCCCCCCTCAGGGTCTCACCTCTCAGGGAGTTAAAGAGTCGGCTCTGCTACTCGGTGTGGAATGAACAGAACCTGCCCATTAGTATCTTTATTAATGATCTTCAAACTGGATGCAGCTCATGTTTTGTCTGCATTTAGTTCCCTAGTTTCTATCTATCTATCTATCTATCTATCTATCTATCTATCTATCTATCTATCTATCTATCTATCTATCTATCTATCTATCTATCTATCTATCT
>NW_015159147.1:0-1052 GCF_000732505.1 Cyprinodon variegatus
AGAGACAGATGGTTCTTCTCACACCAGTCAACAAAGTTCATGATAACCGATCGATACTCCAGCTAGTTTCGCTCAGAAACACAGCCTACAATGGCCAAGTCATAGGAAAACTTCTGGAGATGGCAGCTCTCTGTGTTGTAGGTGAAGTCTGAATTAAATATCGGACAAGTAATTTAATAACGGCAGACTCTTCTCAGGTGGTTAAAAAAAAGTTGGTGTGGGAGCTAGGTCTATACTAAGTAAACTATGATGACTTTTAAGTCCACTTGAATATAAGATTACTTTATGCTGGTATTGTGTTTTTAGTATATTCTTCATCACTTATCAACGCTCTGGATAAAACTTAATCGTGCAACATGATATAAAACTATGACAAACTATCAAATTGGATATTTTCAGCTATGAAACAAGTTCATTAAATAAAATAAAAAAAGAATTCTAAGTTCTCATTCTAATATGCTTTTAGACTTTACTTTTCCTTTGTACTGGGAGAGCATGGATAGCGATGAAGACATGAAGGTGGTACCTCTGCAGCCTAATTCGGAAGAATACAAAAGAGTGAAGGAAGGATTCAAAAGGACTGCTGGCAAAACTGTTATGAAGGTTGGTGGTTTCCATTAAGAACTAATATATATTAATAAAATCTCTGATTCTGTCTGCTGCTTACCTCAAAAGCTATTAAAATAAAAAAAGTTTTATAATTGCCATTTTTTTAGTTTTCCTATCAATATTGACTACATTCTATTTAAGTACCAGAAATGTGTCACTTCCTCATTTATGTTTTACACCTGTAATCACGTTCTGGCCCATTGTTGAAACACTGGTAACACACCAGACATGATTTATAACACATTTGCTTAAAAATACTCTTTACTGTTCAAAGGTGTAAAGTTTAACATATTAGAAAATCAGTGTTCCCCTTTGAATTCTAAACGTTTAATGTTGAAATAATTTTTTTTATATATATATATTTTGTACATGTACTTAAAATTCTATGTTTTTGATGAGCCTAAAGAATGTTATGTTATGACCATTTTAAGCAGTTTCTATCC
>NW_015159148.1:0-1052 GCF_000732505.1 Cyprinodon variegatus
TCCAGAGTTTTTTGGGAAATAAATTATACAAGACCAATTAAAGTAAAAGATTGTGTACTTTTTTTCCCCACTGTTTTTCCTTCCACTCAACTTCCCATGAACATGCTTAATCCATCCTGTGTCTAACCTTGACAAGGGTGTCAATAGCTGCATTTCCATGAACCATCAAATTACACAAACTGTAAATATGGAAACAAATTTGCTGGATGTAAATAAACACTTCACTTTCAAGAAAAAAATATTTTTGTATCAAAATTCTTATATTTCGCAAAAAAAATGCAATGAAATAAAAAAAAAATACATTTTTTTGCCACTTGAAACGGGTGATGTGATCTGTAGCTGCACCATACCGCCTTGTAAAAAGATAAAAGAAGACGTAAGTAGATGTAGCATGATGGCAAGACCGCTGGACATACTTTTTGAACAGGGAGTGCTATGAAAAGTTTTTGTTTTTTCTGGACAAAAAGACCTAAAGGCCTATTTAAAATACAGTAAAAATAAATAAATAGATTGAGACTCACAACTTTATTGTTATATACACTTCAGCACCTACAAACAGGGTCTGTAACACACAGACAACATCAGTTCTCAGGTGAATATATGCTCTATTAATAAAACTTAACAATAACACTATAACATTGTAGATTTGATCAGCATAAACACATGTGTTTATGTCACATGTGACTCTTTTAGCTTCAAAATCCTTTTACTCAAACCACAAGGAAATAATTATATTGTTATACTATTTAATTGTTATTCTAAATCCCTTTATTGTCCCACAATGGGGAAATTCACTCTCTGCATTTGACCCATCCCCTTGGAGAGCAGTGGGCTGCCATAGAGTGGCGCCCGGGGAGCTGTGTGGGGTTAAGGATTTTGCTCAGTAACCCAGATTGGAGGCTGCAGGGATCAAACCGGGTACGTGCAACCTTCTCAGAGCACAAGCATACCATTCCATCATAGATAACACCATAACAGTCATGTTTTTGGACTGTGGGAGGAAGCCAGAGTACCCAAAGAGAACCCATGCATGCACAGGGAGAACATGCAAA
>NW_015159149.1:0-1052 GCF_000732505.1 Cyprinodon variegatus
AAAACGTTTGAGTTTAACAAGCAGCCAGATACACTGGAAAAAATGGAAACCTAGACAAGTCATTTTTATCTGAAAATAAGTGCATTTGTTCTTGGATTGAGGAGGTAAAAGAGGCATTTTGCCAGTGGAACAAGACAATTTACATTTAGAATAAGAAAACGCAATTGCATTCTCTCATTTCAAGTGCTTTTTGTCTAATTATCTTATTTTAAGTGTAAAAATACTTATTCCATTGGTAAATTATCTAACTTACCTACCCAGATTTAGGTTAAATACACTTAATTTAAGAAAACTTTTAATTATTTCTAGATAATTTTTCCAGTGTAATAAACACGCTAAAAAAAATGATCTAGAAATTAGTACAAATTTCTTAAATTAAGTGTATTAAGCCTTAATTTGAGTTAGTAAATAGGGTGATTTCAGATTCGAATGAGTTTAGATTTGGAGCTTATTATATTATATACCCTTGAAATAGCTGAATTTTCTTTTATTTTCAATGTAATTCATTATAATGTAATTATTTTAAATGTAAATTGTCTTTTTCCATTGCCAAACTGTCTCACTTATCTCCTAAATTCGAGAAAAATCGAGGAAAATGCACTTATTTTAAGATAGAATGACTTCTTTAGATTAACATTTTTTGTATTGCTGTTACTACCAACATGGATAAAACAAGCTACATAGAGCAAATGTCAAACTTTAAAATGTCTTTTTTAAGGAGTTTCTAGATAAACAGTTAATCACACTGAAGATGAATTGATTTTAGGCTTTGCTTTTACTTTTGCTTAAGTTATAACTTTTCTTACTGAAGTACTCCAACCACTGTGAGTAACTCCTTGATGAAAACGAGCCTGTTTTGGTGTGCCGTATCATTTGAACGTTGACTGAACATACTACAAACAGTATATGGTAATTTAACCTAATCTTAAACCTTTAAAATTTTCAAATATTAAAAAATCCTGTGAGTTACTGCAACATTTAATCTCCCTTTGGGATTAATGAAATATTACTGAATTAAATTCCAATCTGTAATTATTTGGTATATTTTATAA
>NW_015159150.1:0-1052 GCF_000732505.1 Cyprinodon variegatus
AACTGATTAATGCTAAATTCATTAAATCACAGAAAAACATATTAGTTTTAGTTATAAATAAAGACCCGTTGATTATTCCTTGCTGACCGTGCAAACAGAAGAAATAAAAAAAAAAAAGGAAAGAAAAAAAAAAAAGGGTGAATCACTGAGTTTCCTACCTTCAAATTCAAAGCTTCCCAGCGTGCGCAGGGCCAGGGTGATGCTGCCCACATCGCTGGCCTCAGGAATGTTTGTGAGGCTGGGGGAGGCCAGCTGGTGAGCCAGACCTTTGGGCATCCCAGGGTGACGCAGAGGCTTGTGCATTAGCACCAGGGAGAGCATTTTCAGCAAACCATCCTGGATATCTTTCTTCAACTGAGGGATTTGACGGCTCAGGTCATACAGCACTGCGGTAAGTGCCGGACTAAACCACCGAAAACAGAGAAACAAACGTCACAGAGATTTATAGGACTGTGTTCTATAGGCTTAAATCCAAACATAACTTCCCATCTCTGTTTCCTACCTGAGGCCCACAGCCAACATGGGCTCCAGAAGCTCCTTGATGTCAGGCTGGATGCTGGGCCCCATGGCCCTGGAGAGCATGCTGATACATGTAAACACTGTAGCGTCCACCTGTATGGTCTTCTGCCTCCTGCACCAAAAGATATCACCATTACTAAAGTTTTTCAGCTTCTGTTTTACAAACCAGCCCTTTCAATAAAAAAAATCCATTGTTTGTTTAATAAGCATATGTAGTTTTGTTCTTTTTTAGGAGATAATTGAGGACAAAAAAAACATTTATTTAAACTTATAGTGCATTTATTAACAATCTTGATACAGATTTAAGCACAAAATAGCGTAAACTTGATTAGCGAACGTACCATAAATAGATAGCGATGCCAACATGAGAGCAGGATTTCCAGCAGATAACAGGAAGGCAGAACCACTCACTGTAAAGTCTCTCTCTTATCTTTTTAAGCAGTTAAATATGCTGGTTTAGAAAATGTCCTTTGAAAATGAGTGTTAAGGTGAGTGCATTATAATCAGGGTTTATATGGGAATTATATATATAT
>NW_015159151.1:0-1052 GCF_000732505.1 Cyprinodon variegatus
ATGATGCGGTTTTACTGGCTTTGGTTATTAACACAGAAGCGACAGTGTCTGCTGCTGCGTAACGTCCAGCAGGGCTGCCAGATTTCACTGACTCACGTTTTCCATCCCAAAAAAATTTCATAAACCGCCTGGATATACGAAATCTCGCCCAATTTAGACCAAAATCTATTGATCTCTTAGGCCATAAATCAAAAGAAATTTTTTTTTTTACCCACACACAGTCATCCTAAACTGCCAGATTGGGAAACATCCCAACCTGGCAACAATGCACGTAAGACGGGACAGGTTAGCCTTTAGATGCACCGCAACATATTTTTGCAAATTATTCATACATAAATTCGCCAAATATAAGAGGAATATCGTAGTTTGGTTTAAAAAAAGGACTTTGGTTTTATTATAATTTAGTTTGTTGCAAGGATTTTACAGTTTGAAAAATTTGAAAATTGCACCATATGCCGTCACAATGATGTGCATGACAAGGAAGGGCTATATATACTGCAAATGCATCATTTCAGTAGTTAACATTGTATTACTTTTGGAGCTCCTTCAGTTATTCACTGTCACAGGTAGGTGCTTCGGCCGGAGAGTAAGTTTTGGGGCCTTTATGATTTAAGGAGGGCCGGCCCTCCCATGCAATTAGGACCGGCCCACTGGACAAATGCCCAGTATCACAGATTACCAGTCCAAGTGTCTGTCTATTATGACTGTAGTACAGTCAAGCAACATGGTCATTTTTCAAAAGTTATACATCCACAGAACATCAAGAATGGTGGCGAGTGTTTATTTTCCAAAACAACACGTCTGAGGCATCGTACAAGTGGTTGTACTTCCGAACCTCCTCAACCAACCTTTTGTGGTGGCTATCCATTGTTGTTATTACTCCTCGGTTTTTAAGATTGGCGTGCCCCGGCACCGAATCGAGAAGGACGACTACACAGACAGCCAGAAAGACATACTAAGGACCAATCACAGCTGCTTTTTGTCTGCGCAATTCCGCTTTTGGGTCTGCACGGGTTTGCGACCGTCCAAAGCATAGTCAGGATTTTTTTGAG
>NW_015159152.1:0-1052 GCF_000732505.1 Cyprinodon variegatus
TAGATAGATAGATAGATAGATAGATAGATAGATAGATAGATAGATAGATAGATAGATAGATAGATAGATAGATAGATAGATAGATAGATACACATGTATACGTATGGGGGTTATTAGAGCTTCTGTAAGATGTCTAAATTAAGGGAAAATAAAAGATTAGAGGCAAATTAGGATGTAATGTTATACTGATTTATTTCAAGCCACTTCATATTATTATGCTTGGTTACACTTCCATGATCCACACCACACTTGACTGTTTTTTGACAAGGATCTTTCATAGGTAATCAAAAACAACAGCTCAATGGTAAAGTCTTCACCCCTGGAGATGATGCTGCTGTTTGCTTCCTGCAGGTCCCATGTTCTTATTCATTAGGGTAAGCTCAGAGGCACTGAAGAGCTCTTGAAATGACCTAAACAGCTTTAATGGTTCTTAGGCAATCACATGAAAAGGCTCTTGAACTGATTGACAATTTAAGTACTAATAATTAATCCCTCTTCAATCAAAAACAATTTCAGCAATGAGAACGTTGAACTGGTAAAATGTCTCTGTTCCTATGAATAAGTTTCGTCCATTATGATTTCTGTGATTTTTGTGTATGTGGTAAAAAAAAAGAAGATAGAAAAACAAAATTTAAATTGAGAGTTCTAAAAGTGTCAAACTTTGCCTGCTGAGTGGGTGTCTGATGTGTTTGTCACCTGCAGTAATTTGGACTTTTTCCTGGCTTCTTGATTCATTTCAAGTGTTACCTATTTTGTGATTGTAGATGCAGCATTTTAACTCTAAAGGTTGCATGAAATACCTGCAGATCCTGTGATGAAATCACAAGGTTCTTTGAAAACTCTTATTGTATGAAAAGAGCCAGCACCTTTGCCAGGAGCACACAGACCCAGACAAATTGGCAGTCATTTGGATCTGAGCCTTTTTTGACGATTTTCTAGTGAAATCATGGTGGAATTATTTTTGCCTCCTTTTCAGTCTATAATAGTGAGAACAGAAATGCTTGAGTGCCATAAAGGCAACAAACTTTCAGGACTCAGAACAGAGGACCCAG
>NW_015159153.1:0-1052 GCF_000732505.1 Cyprinodon variegatus
CATCATCTGTCCTGGATGACATCATCTGTCCTGGATGACATCATCTGCCCTGGATGACATCATCTGCCCTGGATGACATCATCTGTTGTCCACTCACTCTCCCAACTCGCCTCCTTTGAGTTTGCCAGTCTCCTTTAAACCTCTGCCTGCTGTTATGGTCAGAGAGTCTGGCAGAGAGGAGGAACTACTCCACCCATTCCACCTAAATCAATTCTAAATATCTATGTCTGTATTTCTACTTGAGTATTTCTTTTGGCTGGCGTCGGGCCGTACCTCCACATAGTCGAAGGAGCATCCGCTGTGACTCTCCAGGTCCATGTGAGTGAAGTTGAGGGCCACCTCCTCCTGCGGAGGCAGCGTGATCAGATAGATGCACTGTCGGTTGTGGGCATAGTTGTTGGGCCAGTTGGGAGAAATCAGGATGGCTTCACTGTCAGTGAAGGTACCGCCGCACCCAGGATCACCTGAAAAGGACCAGAATGTGACAAAGGTTTAATCTGAACTCTCCTCAATTCTTCAAGGCCAATAAACTGAGCTTTATTCTTCATCCTGGACCTTTACTGTGAAGCCACATTCTTTTAAATGCCACCGCTACATCTCCTGAGGCACTTCTGCTTCATACTGTCTAAGGCACCAGCTTCAACCGCCATGGCAACAGCAGCTGCTCCACTGATGGAGCCCTTCAGATTACAGCTATGATTGGATTACAAACTAACAATATTCCAGACATAAAGTATTCAGATTCTGCTTTGGAGCAGTTTCTGCTCCCTGGATTAACGAGGATCAATGTTTCTATGTCGGCCATGTTCACTAAATGAACAATAAATGGAAATAAACTTTATTTCAGTTTATTTATTCAATAAAGTGCCACTCACCACGTGACATATCAGGTAACTTTATAGATCCAGATCAATCAGATCATCAAGGCATTGACTTTACGGTAGAAACAGGAAATACTGACTCTTCAGCAATCCCTCACACTAAGCATGCTTGCAGCGACAGTGGAGAGGAAAAACTCCCTTTGAACAGGAAGAAACCTCCAGCAGAACCAG
>NW_015159154.1:0-1052 GCF_000732505.1 Cyprinodon variegatus
ACCTTTGATAGATCCGGCCCAATGTGTTTAGGTTCGAAAAGCGAAGATGCTTCACCAATATGTTAAATTGAACACAGTAGTTGTACAGTCCAACTCTGGTCTTACTGAGCGTTTTGTTGATAATCACAGCTCTGAGGCAAAAAAAAAAATTCTGGTCTTTTAACCTTCAAAACAAGAAAAAATGTCTAGGTTCTTGTGGAGTATGCAGCAGCCTAAAGTTTTAAAACCACTGTCAGCTCCACAGTATTTAGTTTCATTTATAAAATGTACTTAATTCTTTTTAGAATGGATTTTCAATAGCAGTTGAGCACCAGTTGAGCAGGCAATAGATCAAATTACACAAAATGCATACAGGGATTTTATCAACCCCAGAACATTTTTCAAAGAAATGAACACTGTGTGCACCTTCCATAGTAAAGATAAAGAAAGAACCAAACATACTTTTATCAGTAACAAGTCCAAGAAGACTATGTAATGTTAAGGAGTCATACTTATTCCATATGGTCTTAGACTTGGTTTGTCCAGCTATCAGGATTCCTCCCTTCATCTTCCAACTGATAATAGGACGCTGTCCACTAAAAATGAAGAGAGCACCATTGAAGTGATAATCATTTCCCAGAAAGATCTAGCGTTTAGACCCATGGCTATGAAAAAGAAAAACCCTTTGAAATTCTTACACCTTCAAACATATATTTTTTTTGGGAAAAGGTAATTCCCATACGCCTTTCCATGTGTAGGAAAAGAAACAAAAAAGAAAAGTGAGACAAACCAAAGACAGCAGCAGGAAAAGAGGAATGAAATATATAAGGGCCAAATAGAATCCCAGAATGCTGCAATGTTTGCTGATGCCAAACCTATACAGCCTGTTTGATAACTGTAAAGCCTCTTTCAGACATTCACTTCTTCCATTAATTTGATGGCAACCGAACTTGTTGGCTTGAACAAGGACTTTAGTGCTTTTCCATTAAAAGCTGATGCAGAAAACTCATGTCTGCTGCAGCCACATTAGCAAATAGGCAGACGGTTAAGAATGAGTTCCTCTCACTTTTTTT
>NW_015159155.1:0-1051 GCF_000732505.1 Cyprinodon variegatus
AAGTTTTCTCTTTGAGTTTTCAATGGTTTAATTTCCATTTTGTGTTATTGTAGACATTTTTGGTTGTAATTGATATCTTATGTATTTCTTGTTTACCCTCTGTTGCCCTCTTGTGACAGCCTCCCACTCCTAGCTCCCTTCTAGATTCTTCTGTCCACACCTCATCTGCCAAATAGTCCTCCAATTGTTTCTGTCTCCCATATATACTCCTTCTGTTCAGTCACTCTTTGGTTGTTCCTCGTCGCCATTTTTTGATCCTTGGGTGTTTTCCCTGACATCTTCTAGTTTTTGGTTTTTCTTTATTTTGTTATTTGGGATTTCTGCCTCAGTTCTCATCTTTTGGATGAATAAATCTGTAAGAAACCACTTTAGTTACAGTTTCTGCATTTGGGTCCTCTTCAACCGCCCACCCAACCTGACAACCGTCAATACAAAATCGAAATAATGTATTAAAACAGAAAATCAGATCAATCAGTTGCTCCAATGTAACCCATGAAACATTCTCGTTTTCAGTCAGCCAATTTATCTGGAAATCGGTTGAGGGTTCACTAGATTCAGTGTCTAAAGTCATAAAGTAGGATTAGTCTCCATTGACTTGCATTGTCTCTGACAGCAGCTTGGTCTGACCTAAGATGGCCTCTCTGTCAGTATGTCTCTCAACCAATGATGCGGGGTCTATTTGTGTCTATGGTGCGGGGAGCCGGAGTCACATGACCAATGAGGAGTGAAAAGTAATGATCCTTTGTCCGAATGTTAAGTTAACTGAGTTCCCTATAAAGTCTGCTATATAGTCCCAACTCTATATATTGATTTAGGGATTAGAGCAGACGTTCAGACAAAGCTCTTGTGAAATATCAACAGACTATTCATTAGTGATTTATTTTAAACCATTACTGGAATGAATAGTCATATCACACGATACAAGTAGCTTGAATAAATGACTGTGAATCCTTTTAGCACTACTGATTCCTAATTCCTGGGCACAGAGAGGTCTTTGTGCCCCAGAACCCCTTTGTCTTTTTAAGCTACTGAATCTGTTATTCTTGACCCT
>NW_015159156.1:0-1051 GCF_000732505.1 Cyprinodon variegatus
AAACTGCTCTTAGCTGCACTTAATCCCACTCTTTGAATTTGTTAATGCTTTATTGAAAAGATAAGATAAAAGAATAAACATTTGATGATCACCACTTTTCAGGGAACATTGTGGGAAATTTCAAGTCCACTACTCTCTCATCCTCTAGATGTTCGGACACTCATGTAAGATGGTGTAATCACTATATAGTGCTCATATAGTGATATATATATATATATTGCAATTGGTATCAAATATAAAGAAACAAGTGATTGCACATGGTATCAAATAGTAAATTGCACATTATACATTGCACAAGTTATTGCCGTTGTAGTGCCACATTGTAGAGTGTGATGGCAGCAGGAATGAATTATCTGCGGTAGCGCTCCTTTATACAAACAGGGTGTAAAAGTCTTTCACTAAAGGAGCTGCTCAGCTCCTCTACAGTCTGGTGCTGAGGACTGAAGGTGTTGTCTATGATGGATGTAAGCCACTCACCCATTTCCTCCACTGAGTCCAGGGTGCAGCCTAGGACAGAAGTGGTCTTTGTCACTAGTTTGTTCAGTCTCTTTCTGTCCCGCTCTGCGCTGCCAGGGGCCCGGCAGACGACAGCGTAGAGGAAGACTGATGCCACCACAGCAGGGGCCTGCTCACTCCAAAGGATCTCAACCTCTAGTTTAGTTTACATGGATAATTTTATAAACCATATTTTATTAGTCTGTGTAGGATTGTATATAGGCCAACATGCCGCAGTCACTTTCAAAAATAATAGTGACCTCTACAGTCACTAGTTTGTCAGCTCTGGGCTGCTGTAGCGCAAAAGATGTCTGCCTCCACAAATCTGAACCGACTCTTATGTAATTATAAAGCAATTTCTATGGCAAGGCACACATAAAGATTGAGACTTTCAATTCATATTAAATAACAAACATATAGATTATATATACCACTCATGTCAGTAAATCCCTTTAATTATTACACAATGTACCTTTATGAATTTGGATTCACCTAAATGATCAATTAGGATTAATGATGTTTAAAAACTTCATAAAATATGGATAAATTGTCAGAC
>NW_015159157.1:0-1051 GCF_000732505.1 Cyprinodon variegatus
TCCATCCATCCATCCATCCATCCATCCATCCATCCATCCATCCATCCATCCATCCATCCATCCATCCATCCATCCATCCATCCATCCATCCGACTATTAATGCATTTTCTTTTCTTTTTTTCTCAAATTTTCAGGGTCCAAGCGGCTTCCCTGGAGACCCTGGCCCCCCTGGAGAGCCCGGTCCAGCTGTAAATATCCACATGACCGATCAAAACTAAGCTCAGGTGTTTTCATTGTTTAAAGTATACATGTTTTTGACTGAGGTTCTTTTTGTTTTTTAATTTAGGGTTTAGATGGCCCACCTGGTGATAAGGGAGACGATGGAGAGGCTGGTCAGGCTGTGAGTGGTTTGGCTTCTTGTTAGAGGTATTAAAGCTATGCTTTTTCATCATTTTATTTTGTTGTTAATGGTTGTTCTTCCTTTTTAAATTAGGGTTCACCTGGACCCACTGGAGAGTCCGGTCCTTCTGGACCACCCGGAAAGAGAGTAAGTATCGTCTGGTATCTTTCCATCTGATATATAAAAAACGGCTTTCAGATTCTAGACTATAATGTTCTATCTTGGTATTGTACTTTGATCATCTTTGTCAATTCATCATCTAAATAGGGGCCTCCTGGAGCTCCAGGGCCTGAGGGAAGACAAGGCGAGAAAGGAGCAAAGGTAACTAACTGACTGTATAAAAAGCTATTTTTTGTGTGTGTGAAAAAAATACTGCAGTTGGTAGGAATAAAACCAATTTATTTTAACCTCAAAAGGGAGAGCCGGGCATTGAAGGTCCCCAAGGAAAAACAGGACCTGTGGGGCCTCAAGGATCACCTGGAAAGCCTGGTTCTGAAGGTCTCAGGGGTATTCCTGGTGCAGTTGTAAGTACACCTTTTATAGTATTGAAAATATGTTAAAAAAAATGTTCTGGCTAAAAGCAAAAGATTCACACCATATTTATGCTTAAATATTCTTAATGACTGATATTTGTTTAAAGGGGGAGCAAGGACTACCTGGTCCTACAGGCCCAGATGGACCACCTGGACCTATGGTAAGTAAAAGGAGCAG
>NW_015159158.1:0-1051 GCF_000732505.1 Cyprinodon variegatus
CTATCTTGTCTGCTGTCATGATTCATGCAGCTATTATTTCATCCAAATGAAAAATGGTGAACAGATAAGCAGATCATGGCTTGTCTACAGTGAAAAGAAGGACTGGGTTATTTACTTGGCCTTTTTGAAAAAACAGGAAGGAGCAATCAGCTAAGTGAGCTTAGTGCTTGGAAAAAATCTTTCATTCCTTTAGAGACAGCATGAAAAGTCAGCTGAGTACAAACCATAGAGAGGAAAAAAAGAAGAAAAGAGACAAAAAGGGAAGAAACCAAACCGAGAACAAATAATGTTTGTCTATTCTATTAAAAATTCTGTATCTGTATAATGGGTCTCTTTCTCAGTTCAGAGGGCCTCCTGCCTGTCTTTGCCTAGGGCCCCAAATTTCCTAAATCCGCCCCTGCATGAACGTCCACCTGAACGGACAGCAGAGTATCAATCAGAGAAGCAGGCGAGCTCCGCTTCTGGAGGAGCTGCAGAGATCCACGGCTCAGGTGGGACCGTCCTTCATGAAAAAGTTAAGACATGGAAAAAGGAGCTGGACTTTTCTGGAGCACATGGAAAACTTTTGTTTAGCAAAAACCTTAATCTGCAGATCACCTGAGGAGAGTCAGAGAAGCTAGTGGGAGCTCATGTGAAGATGAGTGGAGCTAAAATCAGGAGCAACCAGGAGGAAGGCTGCGGAGGACCTGAGGTGGAGGTTCACCTTCCAGCAAGATAACCTCCCTGAGCTTCCAACCAGATTAGGTGGAGGATTTAGTCAAAGCAGATTGATTGTTAGAAGGTGACTCTACCTGAGAATGGCTGCGTTTCCATGACAAATGTCGATATTCTGCTCATTTCCAAAATGCAGTTTCTAAACAGCAGTATTTCCATGAAAGGAAACGTACGGTCAAATTCAAACTTCTGAAATTACTGTAAATATGAAATTATTACCTGTTGTTCAATAAATAAGTGTTTTTAATTAAGAGTAATTTCCATTTTTCACCATCTGCCCTGATCGCTGGCCTTAATTGTTCATGTCATTCACCTGCTTTATTCTGCCCGGCTCCTA
>NW_015159159.1:0-1051 GCF_000732505.1 Cyprinodon variegatus
GACCACAGGTCGGAGTCGAAACTGGGTCGGCCACGTCGAGCACTAAGGCCTCGGTACATGGTATTCTGGGATTTTTAGGTGATTTTTGTGGCAAACCTTTAAATACAAAGTAGCTGTAATAGACCAGTAAACCTGGATTTAAAATGTAACTGAAAGGGAGTTAACATCGTACTGAATTGTGCTGCATTGTTTGGTTGAAGCCACATGCAGCTGTTCTTTTCATTTCAATCTTTGCACAGATCTCCCTGATAGTGCTGGATGACGGGATGTCTCTACCATGGCCTGAGTCTTTTCTGTCATCAGGAGAAGAGCAGGTAAACAGAACAGTAAATCCAGCATGGTGATAGTACCAACAAAAGGAGTAAATACTGTTAAATTATGGGAGGGGGGAGGTATAACATGGCATGATTTCATTGATGTGTGGCTGAGATTTTGTTTTTAACACACATTTTCTTCATTCATTTTTTTTTTAAGTCAAAGGGTTCAAGAAAAAAGGGAAGTCAAGAGACATTACTGTGAAAGTCTGAGTCAGGTTCAAAGTCTGCTTGATTTATTTTTATATGATACGTCTGAATTTGTAACTTGAGACCGCCTTGATTCTAAAAGTCACCTGACCTAAGTCTACACCTCTAGCTCTTAGAATCAATTATAATATTCACTAAGACTTCATCAATGAGGAAATAGTGAAACACTTCTGACTTGAGGACTTTAAAAATTAAAAATACAATAAGGCATCTTGAATATGACTAAAGGATAACCTTTAAACACATAAAATGTTTCTGTTTTTTTCCTTAAAATGTATTAATTTAACCTTTGATCTAGTCTCCTGAGGTCACTAATTTGTCCTTTGGAGCAATACAAATAATAAAACACCGGTGTACAGAGAGCCTGGTGGACCTAAACAGATAACAGCCGTATAAAATATAAAGCAATAAATGCCAATAATGCATGACAATCAGAGATGGCAAAAGTACTCACTTTCCGTACTTGAGTAAAAGTACAGATACTTGTGTTAAAAAATACTCTGGTAAAAGTGGAAGTACTGATTAAA
>NW_015159160.1:0-1051 GCF_000732505.1 Cyprinodon variegatus
GCAGTTTGGAGAACACCTGCTTGCTTCTGATGATTTCCTTTAGCTAACATTGAGTGTTTGCGTTATATGACTCATTGGTTGTAGATTAAAAATCAGTGGAGTCTGAATAAAGAAAATCATTAACCAGTAAAGGTCCGGAGACATTTCTAATGATCTGTTACTTTAAACAGAATTTAACACTGAAAATAAAATTAAGTGTTTATGCATTCATGCTATACATTGAATTTTTTTTATTAAAAAATATTTTTTAAAAAATGAAAAATTTCCATTTTAAAACCTAATGTGTTTTTTTTAAAGTAGAGAACAACAATCTTTCAGTTTGATATATAGGCAATTTCCTGATTCACATATTTAATAAAACACCTGAACTGACCCTTTGTTTTTGTTTTTTCTTTCTTTTTTCTGGCTCAATGAGAGCAGTGGGCTTTATGCTGCCCTGCAGGGCTTTAAACCTGTGTTTGAATGGAGGCAAAGCCATTCTAAAGCACATATCAAGGAGCTCATTTTGAGCCTGGATCCATATTTATTTTCTCCAGACCATCTGCCCAAAGCAAAGCCTACAGCCTCCGCTGTTCCTCCCGTCCTGCTCCGCTCCAAGTTTGAGGAGAGCATGGGCGATATTATTTATAAATTCAAAGCAGCAAAACATGCAGAAATCATAAAAATTTTTTTTTTTAAATTCATTAAATGTGATTATCGTGGCATTTGAAATGCTATAGTAAGAAAGAAAATATATAAAAACAATTTCGTCAGAAATGTATCACGATTAACTAGCGTGAAACTGCGTCTGGTTGATCATAAAGCCGTATGTTCTGAAAAGAAGCTCGAAGCGGAGAAAAAGCTAGAGAATGGGAAAATGCTAATTTCAATAAAAGTGGTTGAAAAACCCATATTCCATAATACTCCGTCAGCGCTCCGCTGACGTACATTGTGTGGAGTACTGGGCTCTGTTCGAATTCATGGGCTGCATCCTCCAAGGACGCGGTCTACCTAGACTGGATCCTTCGAAGTCCGTGAAAATAAGGAGACCGGAAGAGTTTAGGCTGGGAAT
>NW_015159161.1:0-1050 GCF_000732505.1 Cyprinodon variegatus
ACCTTCCGCCCCTACAAACCACAGCGGAAAATCACCAACAGCCTGGTCAGCTTCACAGAACTTTCACTTGGGATTCCCAGCACTGTCACCCACCCATATGCAGGAGGGTCTGCCAATCCCAGAATAAGAACCGAATATTCCAGGAGGATCATTATTCTTATGAACTGAATAAACAGATGACGCTCTAAGGTGGACTTTCTTGCTCAAAAATGTATTTAAACATTTTTTTTTCCAACTCATGAAAGCAAATAGAGAAACTCTCAAGATTGCACTGACAGAACAGGGCAGGAGCATCTAGTGTCAAACATCTTGACCACTATTTACACCCAGAATGCATTTGGTGTAAAACCCCCATAAGAGTATTTGGAGTAATTACTCTCTTGATATTGCATTTTCATAGCAAATCAAGAGAAATTTGGCTCGGTTACAGCCGTGTTACATTTATGCTGTTGGAAATGGTGTCTTATTTCATTTTTGTAACAAAAAATATTATTAAACTTTCATACAAACGTAGACCCAAACAAGTTTTCAGTCAAATTTAAGTAAAGTATAACCCATATGGAACAAAATTCTAAATAAATACAAAAAATAGAGGAAGCAGACAGGACTCATAGTGAAGGTCAGACACCCTTGGACTTTTTAAGAAACGGAAGAATCCACTGAAGTGAAAAACTAAATAATGGTCAAACTACAGTGCAGATAAAAACTATACCTTAATTTGGCTTTAAAACAATGTATGTTCTGAAAAAAAAGTTGCATCTATGTGTATTTGTACGTTAACTTTGAAAGCCCTAATTACAAGATTTTTTTTTAACATTGATGTTGCCAATCTGCTTCTGACTCATCAACCCATGACTTTGCCTGATCACCAGCATTTGACATGAGGCATGATATTACATTAAAATCCTCTAGGGAAAAGCATTTGGACATTAAATTCAAGCCCATGCCGATCTTTAACTGTTTATGCTCTAAAAACATTCTAAATGACTTCGTTTCGAGTAAATTCTGGATGCTACCCACTCAGGACACTTGGAATACATTGGACGAGCA
>NW_015159162.1:0-1050 GCF_000732505.1 Cyprinodon variegatus
TATTCCTTCACACTTTCATGCTTCAGAACTTGTAATAATGTAAACAGTCATTATATGATTAAATTATTATTCATCCAGCTTGGTTGGACTATGGAGTTATGCGGTAGCCTATTTCAAGAAAATAATTTTTTTTTTCTTCCTGAATTTGATCAGATGAAAAACGAAATTTAAAAGTTACCAGTTGAATATAATCAGTTCAAGGAGATTCAAGACAATTGTGAGATTCTTTTAATGGTTTCAGAATTTGACAAAATGCAGCAGGAGCCAACTATACAGAGCTTATGAAAAGCCACGTGCCTTTTTAATGAATGTTAAACTTGACCTCTTGTTTTAGTTTGGGGGCGGTTACTAAATTTGCTACCGAGAAGGAAAATTAGATATGTTTTTCTTTTTTAACTATAAACTCAAGAGGTTACTTTCTGTCAAATTAGTATGGATTCACAGGATTCTAAAAAGTTGAGTCAATGATATAATGACTTTGTATGATTAAGAAGATCGGAATGTCTTTTAGAGGAAACACCTCACTACTTCCTTTTATGACTTCATAAAAAAAAAAAAGATAGCTCCACAAGTCTTCCTGGAATATAATTTCCAGATTATTGGTCAATTTAAAGACACATTTAATTCGATTATAATTGGGATGTGTGGCTATAATCATCAAAACAATTGTGTGGCTACAGTGCTATACTCACAGTAGGTGGCACTGTGACAAAACGACATTATGTGGATTAATTGAAATGACTTCTAAAGACACCAGCCCAGCAGAGGAAGCATGCTGGGCTTCCAAACAAATTCTAAAGGATAACTTTAAATAAGTTACAGCAGCTTAAGGACAACAAAATACATTTGTTGCAGGAGAATCATCACAAGCCTACAGAGTCAGCAGATTAACCTTAGTCAGTTACAGCAGTTTTGCAATAAGCTGGGTTGGAACCAGATACTAAACAAAAATTAATGAATTCATCCATCCATCCATCAATCAATCATCCATCCATCCATCAACCACCCATCCATCCATAGATTATCTATCTATCTATCTATCTATCTATC
>NW_015159163.1:0-1050 GCF_000732505.1 Cyprinodon variegatus
TTCGTGTTCGTTTTGACTTCGTGTGGACGGGGCCTAAAAAGCAAGTGCTCTATGCTGTATGTTCATTAGAGGATATTGATCATTCAGTTGTTTTGGTAGCCATGTCAGTTTGTCTTGTTACTGTGAACGCCTGTAAAACAGAGATGGCCGCACACAACAAAAGGTCTCCATGGCATTCTCTACTGAATCGGCAGAAGTAGCGCATTTCCCCCAAATTATTTGGGTAAAAATGTTTTAAAAAGAAAAGAAAAGTGAACAATTTATCACTCAGGTCAGATCGACCCTGATTTGATTAACATTTGAATAAACAGAGAACATTTCTTTGGTTGGTGATTAATAATATGCCATAGTGTAAATTACTAAATTGGTGAAGGCAACTGGATTTCAAACAGCCAGACCAGGAGTCCAACGTTAAGTAAGAAACTAAGCCTTTGTTCACATTGCAGGGATTAATGCTCAATTCTGACTTTTTTGTGAATTCAGATTCTTTTGCGCCACTGTTCACATTTCCAAATATATGCAACTTATATGACTTGTATTGGGTGAACTGCATTCATACAACTTAAGTGTCCCACATGCGCAGTAGAGGACGCATTGACGTCACAAGCAGCGAGCGTGCTGTGTTTACGGAAGCAAACATGGATGGTATTTGTTAAAATAGGAAGTGATGTCAGCCCTTAAGACGATTCTTTTCCTGGAAAAAAGCTACTTGGTTTAATTAGTCTTACCTCAAAATTTGGTGAAACTATATAAAAATGACTTAAAGTCGTAGGGAAGCGGCTGTTCCAACCGTTGCGTTTCCGAATTCTCCCGAGTGGTACCCGACTTAACACGAGTGAATGTGTTCGATCATTTATCAAGGGGGTGGAATTGTTGCGGCGGAAGGTTCACAAGCAAGTTTGGTTGTGGTCGATTTGTCGGAAGCATCTTGCTAACCAGTTAGCAACTTAGTGCTAGCAGGTTCCCAATGGGAAATTCCATTGGGACCAAGTAGCACTAAAATGCTAACCAGTTAGCAACTTAGTGCTAGCAGGTTCCCAATGGGAAATT
>NW_015159164.1:0-1050 GCF_000732505.1 Cyprinodon variegatus
GCTGGCATCCATCTCGTTCTCTGGGCTCTAAAACAGGTTAGTGACTCACAAGTTCAGATTGTCCTCTTCGTGGTCACTAACCTGTGTTTCCTCTTTATAGAGTTACCTTCCTTAAGACACCCTAGCTGCTGAGGATACGCAGACTGTGTGGTTTTTAAATTAACGCTTTTGAAGTTATTCCACTGTTTGTCTTGCCTGAATACTGGGTTACTCTTCTGAGTTGTGACAAGATGTAGTTTCAGTAATCCCTTTAAAAAAAAAAAAAAGATCCCCAACAGAGAAAAACAGAGGCTAACTAGATAAAAGGAATGTGCTTTATTCTTTTTTATAAGCTCTTTCCATTTATATTCCATGGAAAATTTGGTAATATTTTGATATTTATCTGCTGGCCAATTCTAAAAAGCTTATAGATACATTACTTATATGAAAACACACACGTTGTGTCACACTTTGCTTGTGGGGACTTTCCATTGACTTCCATTCATTTATCACTCATTTCTATGACCTGACCCCAACCCTGACCTTAACTATTCCCAATATATGCCGAAACCCAAACCTAACCTAAACTCAATTCATACCTCAGTCCTTAACCTCATCCCCCATCCCTCAAAGAGAACATGGGGAACAGTCATTGTTCCCCGCAACTATTCCTGGGAAATTGGCCCTAGTATTTAACAGAAACATGGCCACACATTTTTGAACAACTGTTTGATATCAGCCACAATGGAGGGTTTTCGAATATTAATGTTGCGCCCTCTACTCCGATATCTTGGGAGAGGTACGTGGTTGCTTTTGAGTTAAAATGAATAATGGAGATGCTGCTGACGTCTTTACTCACTTTTACTTTATTCAAAAGAACACCAAAACCTTTCTGCGCAAGCGCAAAACACAGTTCTCTGCTGGACAGAAGCAATCGATCTACAAACCATCGAACTCTTAAGAAATTGTAAATAGTGTGTACATAGTATGAATACTCTTAGTACTGTATTACCACTACTTTTTAACAATCATAACAAAATAATAATTATGAAATATGAATTATTTTTAACT
>NW_015159165.1:0-1049 GCF_000732505.1 Cyprinodon variegatus
GTAGCCTTAGATGGGATGGAGAGCGACTGAGGCCCATTCAGGGAGCAAACATTGGTCTGGACTTTGACTAGGCCGCTCTAACGGATGATTTGATTTGAGCTATTCTATCGGACCTGGTGCTGGATGCTCAGGGCGTTGACGTTTTAGCTGAGTTTTTTTTATTTACATTATTTATATATTCGTCTTTTCTTTATTTCTGTTTTCCTAATTAGAATTGGTCAAGAGGAAATGTTCTAACTGGGCTTAAAGTGAAAAGAAGGCATTTAAATCGGACTAAAACTCAAATAGAAAGAGAGAAATTTGGAAAGAAAAGAAAAACAGGTTTCCCTCCCGGGTTCCCGTTTAGGTGGAAGACCATCTTTTTTTAATTTTGGTTATCTTTTCATTTGATAATGGCGTCTTTAACGGCGCAGAAACGTTCCCAGTTTGGTCCAGAACCCGTAACCGAGCAGCTGGGTCCATTCTGGGGGGAAAATCTTGATTACGAAACAGAAACCAATCCTTTAGTCTGGATTTTATTCATCTTTCAGGGTTTTTCTCCAAAGAGGCTCTAATTCTAATGAATGGGGCTCCTCTATAGAGGTTCTGCAGGTCGGGCCTCATTATTGAAGGACAGGCTGTTGGCTGCAGAGTCTGGTGTGTGAAAGGCTGAGGAGGAGGGTTCAGAAAGAGGCCCTGAAGCTGCACAGAAAGGCAGCCAACTGCAGGCGGCTGCACTGTTCAAAACAAGCTGCTTTTTCAGCTAAAGTGTCTTTTTTTCAGAGCCGAACTGCTGCTTAGGGAGGATGATGAAGATTTTACACCTGATGACAGGTTTAGCTGCTGGAGCAGCAGCTAAACCTGTCTCACCTCAGTGGATTTTCATCCGTCCCACACAGACAGAAAGAAGCTCATCAGACAGGATGTTCCTGCAGCTTTTTACTTTTTTCAAGCGAATAATAGATTTTTATGAAGGTGAACTTTAAAGGAATAGTACACCCAAAACATGATTAGCCTTCATTTTCTACTCACCCCCATGCTGAACAACACTCTGGAGTACTTTTTTGATA
>NW_015159166.1:0-1049 GCF_000732505.1 Cyprinodon variegatus
TATCAATAAAACAAGGTATAATGCCATCAACATTGGAAAATTACAAGAGATAAACCCAGGGGTGCGGTATTGGGGGGAAGAGTTTGGATGATTCCAAGGGCCCTTGACTGAGGTAGGGCCCAAAGAAGAAGAAATGATTTGTCCCACTATGTTCTTCAAATATAAAAAGAAAAATCCAGCAGTAAAATAAAATTTTCTTCATGTTCTCCATCATTTTTCATCAGCCAAATGGTAGTAGATTTTTAGCATGATATTTACATTAAATAACTGTCTTTGTCCCTCCTTCATCATGTAAGCAGATGATCCACCAGCAGTGCCCTTTTTTTTTACCCACCCGCCACCTAACCTAACCCTTTGTTCCTTGACCTAAAACACCCCCAAGGCTCAGCAATGGGGCTCTTCTTATTTAATGTATAAGTTAACAACCTTCTCAATGTCTAGAAAAAATATATATATTCAACTATATGCAGATGACCCCCCAAGAAAAAAATGTGAGGCTGCTTCAGTTCCATCTGGAGCATATGGTGCCATCGTCTCAACGGCCGTAAAACCCCTGCCTTCATCAAGTATTCTGGAGTAGTCTTTGATTCATGTCAAATCTTTAGAGACCAAGTAAAGAAAATTTCCAAAATCATTCAAATTTAGCCTATCAAACTTTTAAACACATAGGGCCATGTCTACGGAACTGTACATGTGGCAAAGGCTTATTTAGACTCATAGATATAGTGAAGGAATGTTACTTTTCCAGTTGGATTATCAAAATAAGTGGTCCTCCTAATTGTCAATCATTCTGTTGATACCTTCTCCTCCTCATTTTAACTTACCAGTGGTGAGTCTGACAGTGGAACAATTGCAAATCTTCTTTTTTAGAGTAAGCTTGTATATGTGATGCAACTTTTAAAAAGAGCGTGCACGAGGAGAAATGGGCTTGTGCATGCTCTCGCACACGTTTAATAGGCGTTCCCTCTTGGGAGCCGGTACAGGGTTGTGCATGTGCATTTTTTTAACAAAATAATTGCGAAAATCCTCCACTATACCTTTAAACTACT
>NW_015159167.1:0-1049 GCF_000732505.1 Cyprinodon variegatus
TACTAGGGAGCCATTGCTGAGACAAATCCATGCCTGAATTTGGCAGATGTGGTGTCTGTGTGTAACATACTGTATGGTGTCTTCAAGTTTTGAAGCTCATACCAACTTTTCAAGATTTTTAAAAAAATCCACATAAATCGTGGCATAGCTCTCAACAATTTCAAGTAAACAACATTAGCTTTGTGGACCGTACTGAAAATTAACACACTCAGAGCATCATATATCTATGCACTATAACAATTCTAGCTAAGACGTATCTTCTAATTTTGAAATATTTGCTGGTTTATGGAACTTTCCACTGCTCATATCCTGAGCATTATGACCAACTGCCAGTCTGAGGTCAAATTAAAGAGCTGATTCAAAAGACAAAACTCAAAATTATCTATTCATCTCTCCTCACATATGGTCTTAAAATCTAGGCCATGATCATGAGAACAAGATGCAAGATACAAGCAGCTGAAATGAGCTTTCTCTCCAGTGTGGTTGATCGCTCTGTATTCCAGGAGAGACTCGAATTAGAGCTGCTTCTCTTCCATATCAAGGGAAGCCAGCTGTGAGGGATTGTATATCTGTTTTGGATGCCCCCTCAACATCTCCTCCTGGGAGGAGTTTTAGGAATCTTTCGTGGGAAGAGGACCAGGAGACAGCCCAGGACACGCTGAAGAGTTATCTCTCTCGGGTGACCCATACACGCTTTGGGCTTCCCCAGAGAAGGGGAGAGGGAAGTCTTCTCTGCTCAGACTGCTGTGCCCCAACCCAGTCTAGAATATGAAGAGGACAACAAATCTGGCTACATTATAAAAAACACTTAATAAAAACAAAACATAATTTCATGTACAGATTTAATTTTTGTTTTTGGATATTTTTGTCCAATATTGTGTCACAAACCTAAAAAAAATATTTAGCAGTTTAATAATTAATTAAGCTATTACTAAGCTATTAGTCAGCTTTATATTTTAATATATAAAACTATTTATTTTCTGGGAATGTGTTTAGCTCTCCTATACTTCTGTATTGCAGAGGAGCTACTGCGTATGTACAACTTTTAA
>NW_015159168.1:0-1049 GCF_000732505.1 Cyprinodon variegatus
ATTACTGAATTAGTTGATGATTATTTCAATAATTGATTAATCACGATGAATCTGATTGTTTCAGCCCTAGTTGTAAGAAAACATTTTTTCTATTGATAAACCACAGCTCTCTTGGTGAATCCAAATTTTTATTAACCTCTCAAACCTTCTGCACCCTCGGTCTGGAATTTCCAGGGACACACATCAGTTTCCCACCAAAGCTCTAGCCTATTCGAAAACTCACGAGAACTTTGGCAGCGCCCATGGGAGTTTTTATCTTCCAAAACACAATGGCGCGGCGTCTGCAAGATATCACGGTCACGTAGATGGATCTAGGTTGCTAGACATCGAAGAGGAACATTCACTTAATCAATATAAATATTGACTATTTAGACATTTATTAGTTAACTCAGTATTAAAACCTAATGAAAAGGGTAGCTTTTAAACAATGATTAAATTTTTCACAGAAAGGAAATACCCTATATAAACTGAGTTGTATGCAAAATTATTGCCCTGAACCATTTAACCTCTTAACATCCACCTCATTTTGGGTAATTTTCGCCTATTTTGCATACCCAAATTGAAAAGCAAATAACTTAGGAACTGTGAGCCCAAATTATATGTGCAATACATTATTTGAAAGCTAACACCCTCTAGTTTCTGAATATATAAATTGAAAATTTGAGTGAAAATTGGGAGAGTAGAACAAAGACCAACCTGCATCAACCTGCATACTTTGAGTCAACATGACTCAAAGTTGTTTTTTTATTATTGAAAATGATAGGTCTTTTTTGAACAGCAGTAATAAAGACATTCTTGAGAAAAAGCAAGTTTTATGGTATTATATTATGTCAAACACAAATGCAGAAAATTTCAGACCTCTAGCTATAACAGTTCCAGAGCTGTGGGGTTTTGAGCTTTTGGTTTCAGCTTGGAGCCGCGGGCAATGGCTCCACCTGCTGGTAAAAATTTTACCGGTGGAATTTTATGCATTCTGAATTATTACCCCCACTTAAAGGGGAGCGCCGTTTTTTTTTTTTTTTTACATTGGGCCCTTGATTTTACGTTAT
>NW_015159169.1:0-1049 GCF_000732505.1 Cyprinodon variegatus
ACATTTTATTTTAAGATATTATCTTTTGTCCAATTCTGTTGTTTTAAAAGGCACACCATATAACATGTAGTCACTAGAGATGCAAGAACTGTAACATTCATGTCTAGCTTGTTAGGAATCAAGTTTGTTTGGGTTGTGTTTTTTGTTTGTTTTCCTCCACCGCCAGGTGGTGCCTGGTTCTTGTTGTACTTCTCACACACCTGCGGATGGTTGCCTCTTTACCAGAGGACTCTGAAGCTGCTGACTGCCACTACCTCAACGCCAGAGTGTTTGCCAGTTTTGGGTACTCTAGCCAAGCTGTTTTGCTTAGTCAAACTGAGTTTTTGTCACCTGAATCTTAACCTTGTGTTTTTTTTGTCTTTGCCTCTCGGCAGGAAGTCAACCTGCAAACTGGATGCTTTGGACCTTCTCCCCCCTGGAAGGATTCTCTGATGTGGGTCAGATCTTTGTATAAAATCATGACACTAGCACCCCTAGTTGCCACAAGTACTGGAGCATTGTTGCAAAAGTCAAGAAACAGGTGTCTAGGTTCAGCCCCAAGGGTGTGAGAAACACTACTGCTCCCTGGAGAGTAGTATACCCCATTTACACTACCCTTGAAAAACTGTGCCGAGAGAGGTCAGAGCTCAGTAACTGAGATAACTTATCGTGTGTAAATGGAAAGCAAACTGAACTGAACCAAGCTAGACACAACCAAACCAAGTTAACTGCAGACCATTTCCAGAGGTGGGCTCGGCTTGGTTTTTCCCTGGCTCAGTTCTCTGATAACAAGAGTGCATGAGCAGAACGCGTCATCTCCGTCTGGCTGCACATCCTGATTCACACTCCATTCCAGTAGTTGGCGGTAATGCCCCTCCAGAGGTTGCTTGCCAACCAACACAAAACAGAAGAAGAAGAGCAACTATAAACAACAACCGACTTTCTTAAGTAAATCCATGTAAGGTTGCCGTCTTCGCCTGATCCTCTGCAAACACCGAAGTACAGCAATAATAATCAAGCATAACTCTCTGAATGTGACCGGCGCTGCCATTTTGACTTGCTCGATTCCC
>NW_015159170.1:0-1049 GCF_000732505.1 Cyprinodon variegatus
AAAACTTGGTATTATCAAGTGCGCTTAACCTTTAGAGTGTTATCTCATTATTAGGGATACATAATTAATTATCTGTACGTTAAAATTTAAATTAGTATATGATAACACACAGCCCTTTTATAACAATCCTGTCCTGCATCCTCATGGACAAAAAGCAAATATATTTTGTGTGCTGTCTATTTCTTTTATTTAATTAAAAACACTATTGTCTGATTAATCCCTGTCAGGCCCAGAACTGGAGGACGCAGTATTCCAGGCAGACAAACAGTTAGATTTCTCAGAGCGTTTATTTATAACAGAATCTAAGTAAGTTGCGTCAGTGTCTAGGGCAGGAACCTCTGGTCTAATAGCTCAGTCCAAATCCAGAGATAGAGGATAGGTCCAGCTGGTTGCTAATGCAGAGAGTCCCAGATGCTGATGTACCATGGTTGGAGGACAGGCAGGAGATCAGAACCAAGCAGACAAATGTAGGCAGGATGATCCAGAGGGCGAAGCCAAAGGCAATGTATGAGGCGTGGTCGGTTGTCAGAGCCAGGAGGTTAGAGATCAGGTGAATTGCAGAAGGAGAATCCAGGACGGAGACGGGTTACCTTCCAGGTACAGTTAACAAGCAGGCAGAGATCAGGCAGGAGTCAGAAGACAGGTCAGGCAAACATATCAGAAGGGAACAGGCAGGCTCAGAGGTTGAGAGGCAGAACAGGACAGGATCAGGTAATCAGAATTCAGGAACGCTCGAATAAGTCTCACCAGCAGCTCAAAATAATGTGGCACCGATGACTGGTCTAAAGGTTTTTTATATAAAGACTACTGCAGGTGGATCAGATGAGCGGGTAATGAGAACTGGGTGAGCTAAGAAGGTGTGTGAAATGAGTGATTAGACCTGGCATCATTGCTGAGATCCTGATAATCCCCTATGTATAACTATCAAAGTAGGATCAAATAGAAATAATGTAGCTACATATACACTATATTGCCAAAAGTATTTGCTCACCTGCCTTGACTCACATATGAGCTTAAGTGACATCCCGTTCCTAATCCATAGGGTTCAA
>NW_015159171.1:0-1049 GCF_000732505.1 Cyprinodon variegatus
TCAGAAGTAGGCCTAAATAAACCATTAGACATTCTGTTTTTCCTTCCAACAACTCATCACTGTCTCCTCCAAAGAGCTAGTTTCCACAGTTTTTCCTGTTTCGGAATCCAGCCTCTCTAAACAATCGTTTATTTATGAGAATAAATTAACTAGAATCCTTAAATCATGACATGTAGAAAACAATATGATGTTGTCCAAAAAGTTTAACTCATTCATGAATATGTGTTGGGATCTGGAGTTTTGCCCACCTTCCTCCAGCAGATGGCACCCTGGATCTCCTGGAGCTGAAGCCACCACCACACCTGCGGCTGATCAGCTCATCAGGAGGAGCAGCATTTAAGCAGCATCAGAACCTCTCTTCAGTGCCAGAGTGTTGCGTAGTTATGGTTAGCGAACCTGAGCCAACCAGCCTGCCTGATTCTCTGTCACCCAGAAAAACTGATCTGACTCTAATCAGTTTTCTGTTTTCTCCTTCTCCTAGAAACATTCAGACCCAGACTTGGATCTCTGGGAGAGTCCCTCTGAAACCAGCCTGCCTGCCTGCTCTCAGCATCAGACCTGAAGAACCTTCTACTGAACCTATGATCCAGAGGCTTCTAGGAAGAAGCTCTGAGCTCCTCGAGTCTGAAGTAGAGAATTGACGCTGCCAAGCCATCTGACCACAGATCAAACTCCAGACCAACTCGGTTCCCCCTCTCAACCTATTCAGTCTGAACACTCAGAACCAGGTACAGAATCAACCTCCCGTCAAACTTCAAGTCCCTGTCCATCTGGCTAACATAACTATCCGTCTCTGCAGATCGCCGTGTGTGACCAGTCCTCGGGCCTCTATTCCCGTTCCAGTTGCTTCTGTGTTTACTGACTTTAACTCTGAACAAACCATCTTCTTGTACTGCATCCAAAATAAACTGTTAAAACTTTCCCTGTTTCCTGGTAGTGTTCTGCATGTGGGTTAGACACCTGAGCCCAGACATGACAATATGGTTTTTTAACATCCAGTTTTATTTACAACAAATAATAGAATTGAGCACAAATAAATGAAAATATTT
>NW_015159172.1:0-1049 GCF_000732505.1 Cyprinodon variegatus
TATTTTTATATATATATAACTATATTTTTCTTTTTATCTTGAATATTTATTATTTATTCTCAGTATAACTTTATTTTATTAACCCCAGGGTGTCCTTTTTGGGATGTTATTTTCCTTTGCTTTTTTTATTTTTGTCATGTAGCCTTTTGTGATCCTGTGTTTTTTATTGCCTTTTTATTCTGCCATTGAGTCACCTATTATTTCCCAACTGTTGGAGGATAAAGGGCTATTCTTCTCTATCATATTCTTTTATCTTACTGGATAGTGAGCTTTCTCTCCGGTTGCAGGTTTTCCTCTCAGATTGCTCTGTATCCAGCTCAAATTCAATTGGTGTGTCCAGGTGTGATATTTCACTTTTGCTTACAGTTCAGGCAAAAAAGAAAGAAAGAAAGGTTTTGAAAATTTGTCCCATCTTATTAAAGCACCTCCTTCCATACATTTGCTGTATGTCCTACATAGCGTGTGGCTAACTACAAACAGGGCTTTTTATGGGTTTTCTTTCAAAACAGGACAACTCTCATTGTCCTGTATTGAGATGCTTTAGCCAGTTACTGCTGCTCCTTCAAAGATCCTCTATGCTGCATCTGTTGGTAATGCTTTTTCACAGATAGTTAAGACAGACAGTTGTGTCTTGGAAGGTTTTTGCTTTTGCACCATGCTCTTTTCAATAGATAGTGGTTAGAACAATGTTTCATGGGATGTTTAATTTGTTAGCCACCCTGCTCTAAATTTATCAGTTGGGTTCCTTGGTGCTCATGCATTGCAAAAACGATCTAGATATAAGTAAACATTTCTTACATTAAGTGTATTTACCCTTCATTTCAGTATGTAAAAATGACAATTTGCAATTGGAATGAGTATATTTACTCGTAAAGTAAGATAATTAGATAATATGCATTTGAAATAAAGCAATGCAATTGTTTTTTGTTTCTTTTCTTATTTTAAATATAATCTGTCTTGTTCCATTGGCAAAGTGTCTCTCTAACCTCGCCAATAAAAAAAAAGACTTTAGATTTCAATTTTTTGCAGCGTGATGTTGTTTCTTCACA
>NW_015159173.1:0-1048 GCF_000732505.1 Cyprinodon variegatus
CAAAGACATTGCCATCCCATATGTTGCTAGACACTCTGAAAAACTCAAGAGGATTTTCTTCAAACACAAAATTTCAGTACATTCCAAACCAAACAAGACCCTTAAACAGAGACTAGTGCATCAGAAACCAGATACCTCTCCTCAGACACATGCCTCAACACAGGCAAGCTACCTCCTCCGGACAAGACTCGGCTGTACATCTACACCTTATGGACAAAGGACATTCTACTGAGCACCAGAATGTTCACATTTTGGACAAAGAAAATAGGTGGTTTGAGAGCGGTGTGGGTGGACTCAGGTTTCAGCTTTCAAAAACCTACAATGTAGCGATGCATTTGATTCCTTTCGGCTATCATCGCAATCCCCACCCTCATATAGGGGACCAGAACATCTCGCCTGTTTGCAAGGCCAACAATTCCCCCTAATGACCCCCTTTTAGAGGCATAGACCAGTATTGGATATTGCAGGCTAACAAAGAACCCAAACAACCCCCATTCCTAAGGGGCGGACCCTGGCTCAAGGCCTTGTTTGGTCCACTCTATAAAGCCTCGAACTCAATGCTAATTCTGATATTTTGAATTGAAAAAGTTTCCTGGATGGGAAGCGAAACGTCCTCAAACTTGGAAAAAAAAAAGTCCGGTGGATTTACTCTTTTTTTATTACTTTTTTGGATTGGCCTTCTATAAGTCCTGGCTTAAATCCTATTGATCTTTAGAAGGAGCTTAAAAAACCCTTCAAACCTGAGAAAACTGGAGCCTTTTGCTAAAAAAGGTGGGGATCAAAATACCTGCTGAGAGGGGCAGAAGTCTTAGTGACAGTTACAGGAATTCTTTGATTGCAGTGATGCCTCCAAAGGTTGTGCTACAAAATATTAACTTAAGGATACCACCATTTTTCTCTACATTTTTTCCAAAATCATTCTGTGGAAGCATGATTGAAAATGAACGTATGACTTTCATTTCTTGAATTTAATTATGACTTGTCAGAGTAAAGTTATTTTGGGGACCTTTGAGGGCTTTTCTTTCAGACAAAGAAACAGACAATTAAA
>NW_015159174.1:0-1048 GCF_000732505.1 Cyprinodon variegatus
TAGCCACAAGATTGATTAATTCAAGAACTGCTCTTCCACTGTATGTTTTCAACCTGTTAGGATTCCAGTTTGTGTGGGTTGTTTTTGTGTTTTCTTTTGTTCTCCCTCTCCACCACTAGATGCCCTCTCCTTGTTTGGGCCTCCTCGCACACCTGCGGCTTGTGGGGTCATCACCAGAGGAGTATTTGAGCAGTGGGCTGTCACTACCTCGAACCCAGAGTGTTTGCCAGTATTGGGTAAACTGAGATTAGCTGAGTGTAATTATTGCCTTGTCTCTCTGAGTCCAAGCCTGGCCTTTGTCTTTGTTCTCCCGTAGGATGCCTTCCAGATCCACTGGATAAGCCTGGACCTTCAAAATAGACGTATATCAAAAACCAATCAAATGTAAACTAAGTTATCACACCAGTATATTTTTATGAATGCCAAAAAAAACATTAAGAAAGCAATGCAATTTAATGTAAAGATTTAGTTTTTGTACACAAATCTTACCCTTCTGAGGCTTTGTGAAGGTAAATCTGTTTTGCATGGTATTTATCTTGCACACCTAAAAATATATATCAATATATTTAGAAATATTTTACATTTTATTTTAAAATTAGATTATATTAAAAAATGATTATTTTTTTTTTAATGTCTTAATCAGTATCATTGGGTGGGTGGGGCAGCACCCTAGCACCCTCTATTGGCCAGCTGCCACTGCCCACAGCTTTAATAGCCAAAGTATCAGATTAATTTCAAGGACTGCGTAATTTTTTCAAAGACACTGAAGTTGAGTTTGCCTGCCATTTTAAACTTCAGCCTTCAAACTTTACCACGATAATGTAATTATATCTGTGAAGTACACAACAGTACATATTATGATGAAATCATGTACAGGCAAACCCTCCCAGAGTCCATGGAAAATAAAGGCTACAGTATGCCCAGTTAAAAAAAAAAAAAAAACAAATCAAAAAGAGTCTTTACATGATAGTGTACTGTAACTGGCTGCCTGAGGTGATTATGTACTAGACGGGAATCTGGGTTGGGAATTGTGGTTTGAAATGGCAGT
>NW_015159175.1:0-1048 GCF_000732505.1 Cyprinodon variegatus
CTTAAAAGGTGATATTCAAGGATCATTCCTAAAAATGATTGTTGTTCTTCATATATAAATATTGGGTAAAATAACCCTTCTGATGCTGATCAGAAGAAATCTCCCCTAAGATCGATTATTTCTCTCAATCTGATCAGCAAACCAAGCATAGAATCAGACACTGATGTTCCACCGAATTTCATCAGTTAGAAAGTCATTTCTACACAGCAGTAACTGCTCTATTAGGGTGAAGACATGAGAAGAAAGAGCTGTGAACAATCAGGATGGAAGAGTTTAAAGATGAAGCTGGTATTTTGAGACAAAGAAAGACTTGAGAGTAAAGACAAGAGGAGACAGACCTCCTGTTGATCCCTCTCCTCTTTTTCTTCTTCTCTTCTCTCTGTTGATGACAGCTGAGTTTCTTCTTGAATCTCCTGGTTCTGCTGCAGCCAGGAGCTTTCAGGTATATTTGGACCTCTAACCCAGACGATGATTCATGTGAAAAATCAGATTATTTTATACCAAAGCTTCTACAGAAATCTCAACATTAGAAACAAATATCCAGAAAGGTGTGGTGAAAATGAAAAGATTTTTTTTCTCTCTCTCTCTTGTTTCTCACAGTAAACTGAACGACTCTGTCCAATGACTTCATGTTCTAATCTCTGGATCATCAAACTCAACCTGAAAGAAGTTGTTCTGTTTAATATGACAAAGTCCACAAACCAGCTGTGGTTCTAAACTGGTTTTCCTCCTGGATCAACAGCAAATATGTGAAACTGAGATCAGGATTTAGCAATTTCAACACTATAATAATATATAATATATAATAATTCAACACAATAAACAGGTTTTTAATGTTGATGTAGAGGATTTCAGTGTTTAGGTTGAAACATTAAAAAGTGTGTTAAAATAGTAAGAAGATATTCAACTAATTCTTGAAAGTTCACCATTTAGCTGTGAAAGATGCTGCAACAGCACCACCCGCTGGAGGCAATCTGACACAGCAGATGGTTTAATTTAAAACTTGACTAACAGGTTAAAGAATCTGAAAGTATTTTCTGACGTTATT
>NW_015159176.1:0-1048 GCF_000732505.1 Cyprinodon variegatus
TTTTAAATAGATATTTAATATGGAGCTAAGCTTTTAATTTAACAAACTAAATATTTAGTTTGGATTTTTATATATTAATTAATAAGTGAAAAAATTACTTGTTAAAAATTAAACCCCTTATTTTTTGCTTAAAATACACTAAATAACCATAAATATTTCTCCTAATTATTGATTGCTTAAATTTACAGACAGCGCCCCCTACGGTCGGACTTAATCGAGTCACGTTTAACGTTCTTATCATTACAAATGCTCAAATAAATCACATCTAACAAGAAAAACAGCCGTGCTTCAATGTCTTAATAGCAAATATTGATAGAATAAATTGTTTACTTTTTAAAACGATTTTAGCCATTTTTATTAAGTATTTTCTGAGCGCAGATCACATGAATACAGATCGATCCATCGATTAATCGATCATTACACCGCTGCTTTTATTGTATGTGTGATGCGGCTTGTTTAAATAGTTCTTTAAAGTTTTTATAGACATTTTAATTATTTTTGACCAGTCAGAAATATTTTCATATTCTTTATGCTCCTCCAGAATATCTGGAATAAACCTTTTTCTTTGGTAGACGATGCAGACAAACAGCAATGTGAAAGAAACCTCTGTCAATAATGCGCTTTTTTTACCTCTAAATCAGGTTTTAGGTAAACAATTATCTCTAAACTCCTTAGTAATGGCGGCGCCGCCTTTCACCATATACTTAGTGTTTCTTGGATGTTTTGGTTTGGGTCATAGCAGGGAGGGTCAGTAATCAGGATGCTAATAGGAAGAGGCAGCGCGGAGAATAGAGTCTGTGCTCTGAGTGACACATCCATGAGAAGGCATGACATTTCATCTGGGCATATTTCCACCAGCTTTCCACAGAGACGTGCTGCAGCACAGCGCCTGCCAGCTACATTTTCATTTGGAGCCGCACCAAGAACACGAGACCTTAGAGTCTGGGCCGCAGTGATGCTCCATTACCACACATTTCCCTGTTATGTCAGTGGAAAACAGATAACAGGAGTTTCCCTTCAACTTCTCAGTTTAAACGCTTCAGTAGAG
>NW_015159177.1:0-1048 GCF_000732505.1 Cyprinodon variegatus
TTTTGTATTTTCATCTCTTTTTATTTATCTTTTGTATTATTTGTAAAGTGACCTTGAGTGTCAAGAAAGGCGCTGTTAAATAAAATGTATTATTATTATTATAAGAGAAATATTTACTCATTCTAGATCATTTTTCCAGTGTGCTGCTCCTTCAACCGACAATATCACACTGCAAAAACAATCTAGAAATTAGTGAAGATTTCTTAAATTAAGTTAATTTAACCTTAATTTGAGTAGATAAATAAGAGGATTTGCCAATGGTATGAGAATTTTTACTCTCAAAATAAGATAATAAGATAAAAATGCACTTGAAACAAGACAATGCAGTCGTTTTTTCTTATTTTAAATGTACATTGTCTTGTTCCATTGGCAAAGTGTCTCACTTACTCACTCAATCCAAAAAAATATGCAGTTATTTTAAGAAAAAATGACTTATTAAGATTTGAATTTTTTGCAGTGCGGTATTTCTTTACAGCAAAGCTATTTAGAGATGAGCCAAACTCATCAACATTTACACTGAAAAAACGATCTAGAAATAAGTAAAAAAAAATGTATTTGAGTGTATTTGCCATTAATTCGAGCAGGTAAATGAGGTAGTTTGCCAATGGAATGAGTATTTTTACTCTTAAAATAAGATAATTCGATAAAATCCACTCGAAATAAGACAATGCAATTGGTTTTTTCTTATTTTAAGTGTAAATTCTCTTGTTCCATTGGCAAAATGTCTCTTTTAACTCCTCTATTCAAGAACAAATGCACTTATTTTAGGAAAGAATGACCGCTCTAGATTTTTATTTTTTCCAGTGTATTACTTGTTTTTGTTTATTTTGTTTATTAAATCTCTCATTTCCATTTTTTAAATAAATTAAGTAAAGTAAACAAAATGTATTTATAAAATGCCTTTCACAGATATAATGTCACAAAGCTCCGTACAAAACAAATCCCAAAAAAATATAATAAAATCAGGATAAGATAAAGAAAACACGGAAAAGACATTGAAATCATTATAAGTCAATATTATTGGCCTTATTTTGTTGAAAAAAATAAT
>NW_015159178.1:0-1048 GCF_000732505.1 Cyprinodon variegatus
TCGTTTTGACTTCGTTCGGACGGGGCCTTAGTTTTGGGTGTTTTTCTGAAGCACTGTGGGGCCGTTAACATTGTTATTATTTTTGAGGACCTTATTTTAAACTTCTTCTTATAATATCTAAATGTCTTTCCATCACTATAACAGCAGCTCAATGGTTTATAACACTCCAGTCTGCTGTCAAATTTCCTCTCCATGTCTAATGAGTTTACTTTCCACAGACACGTCTAATATTGGCTGGGGTATTCATTTTCAACTTGATTCAAATAATGATTTTAGCTGTTAAAGCTCATTTAATGGTATGAACCAAAATATATATCATGATGTCATCAGCATACAGTATATCACCACCCTGGAATGCAGCAGGAAAAGGCAGGTTACTGGTGTAAAAATAACACAGGTCCTAAACAGCAGCCCTGCGGGACTCCACACTACAATACCTTTATATACAACTCCCTTTGGAGGATATGGATTTCTCTGAGAAAGAAAAACTCCCTTCAATGCTCTAACGTGGTTTTACGTTAGAGCATTGAAGAGAGTTTTTAGTGTTTAAGTTTTTTTCTAAAAACAAATTATGATCTAAATTAAAGGCAGACTTAAAGTCTAACAGAACAGCTCCATTTAACTCAGTTAATTTAAACAATGATCTTTATTGCAGATGTTATTGAGTGACCTTCAGGCTAAGCATATCCATAAGATGTAAATAGATTTTTACTTGTTCCAGTATTTCATTCATTTTGTACCATTGTAATGTCTGTAAATATGTATATATGTGTGAAATCTATGAAGTTATTTTTTTTACCCTCTGTACATGTTTGTATCTCTGCAATATTTAAAGGGGACTTTACTGAGATGTTTCAGCAGAATGGAAGTAATACACATCAATAAAGGAAAGATTCCACCCAGTTGCTAGTTTGTTACACATTGCATCTTGTTTGCATCATTTTTAATGTTAATAAAATCTTAAAGGAATAGTACACCCAAAACATGATTAGCCTTCATTTTCTACTCACCCCCATGCTGAACAACACTCTGGAGTACTTTTTTGATA
>NW_015159179.1:0-1048 GCF_000732505.1 Cyprinodon variegatus
ATTTTTTTAATGAGGGCCTTAATTGGCATTAAAAATCATTAAATGTTAATGCTTTATTAAAAAAAAACAAAAAAGGTTTATTAAAAAAAAATTCGGCAGATATATTATATCTAGTGTTGCACCGATACCAGTATCAGGCGGGGCCCCGATCCAGCACTAAAATGGTGGTGTCGGTATCGGCGAGTACCAACAAATAGGGCACTGATACCATTTTGAGAGCCATAAGTTTATTCAGCTATTGTTACCCATTCCAGGAAGTTAATAAAAAGTTCTACTGGATTCACTTTGTATTAGTCTTTTTCCTGCTTCTCAAAGGTAGGCAGCAGCTTGACAAAGCCATGATGGCAATTATTTTACATCCAAGTAGTATGCAGTTCTTCTTATACACACACACATCAATTTCAAACGGATGGTACCGGTATCGGCCAATACTGCACAGCCAGGTATCGGGTATCGGTATCAGGGCCAAAAATGGCATCGGCGCAACACAAATGTTATCGAGATATATTTGTGCGGAACTGCTTGTGGTTGATCTTAAAGCTTTATGTTCGAAAACGAAGCTTGAGGCGGAGAAAAAGCTAGAGAATGGGGAAAATGCAAATTTCAACAAAAGTGGCTGGAAAACGAGGAATTCGAACATGGCTGCAGCCCGTCGACGGTAAAGATGATGAAGGATTTTGCCGTTTTTATATATATATATAGTAAGGGTGGAACGGTTCACAAAATCCACGGTTCGGTTCGGTTCACGGTTTCGTGGTCACGGCTTTTGGTTCGGTTCGGTATATGTTGATTGTTACACCGAAATTCCATAAAAAAATTAATGAAATTGATGAAAAAATTCAAAAACATTAATTAATTGTAATTATTTTAATGATCCGCGGAAACCCTGGATCATTTCCGCATGTTTTGCTGCTTTGAATTTAATCATCTCACGCATGCTCTCTACCATCTCCAAGGAACTCAGAGCGGAGCGGACGGGAGCCACAGTGGAGGCTGTAGGCTTTGCTTTGTGCAGGCGGTCCTGAGCGCAGCGGGGCGGAGCGCTGAC
>NW_015159180.1:0-1048 GCF_000732505.1 Cyprinodon variegatus
AAAAAAAAAAAAAAAAAAAAAAGGGCGTGCTTTGGTGGCACAGTGGTTAGTGCGCACGACCCCTATACGGAGGCCTTAGTCCTCCACGCAGGCAACTCGGGTATGAATTCGGCCTCTGGTCCTTTCCCACATGTCTCTCCCCTTCTCTCATACCCCCTTTCCTATCAGCCTACTGTCCATTAAAAAAAACGAGCCACTAGTGCCGTAAAAACTTTAAAATTTTAATTAATTAAAATCAGCTCCTGTTTTTTTTTTTCACTTAGACTCACTTTATTTATCCCTTAGAATTACTCATTCAGGAAAATTTTAGTCCAGTAGCTTATATAGAATACAAAAGGCAGAGCTAACGCAAAATGAGATCAAAGATAAAAATACAACAGGCAATATTAAAAGAGTGTATATGGTACAAAAAAAAAGCATTAAAAAAGTTGTAATGTCTTGGAATATGTTTCCTTTAGATAAAAAAAATATCTGCACCACAGAGATTTAAGGAAAGACTACACAGTAGTTGACTTGGATTATTGCACTTGCACTGCAGAAATGTACTGACCTTATAAATGAGTACAAAAATTACACAGACTACACAGTAATTTCCATGTGTTATTGCACAGTGATAGAGAAGAATATTGCACATGAGTGACAAAAGGTAAGGGTTTGCAGAAGATGTCAGGGGGTGCTAACCCTTGTCCCTCTTCCTATCACCTTCTCCTTTACCTTGCATTTAGGGAGGAGCCATCTCCCACTGATCAGGCTCCTCTGAGTGGTGAAGACAGTTTGCAGAGGGTGGCTGGCAGTGTTCATAATGTCCAGCAATTTCTTAAGTGTCTTTGTCACTGCCACCATCCCCAGAGAGTCCAGCTTCTTGCCAATCACAGAGCGGGCTCGCCTCACCAGTTTGTCCAGTCTGAAGGGTATCCTTCTTGGATGTACTGCTCCCCTAACACAGCACAGTGTAGAAGAGGACACTGGCAACCACAGACTGGTAGAACATCTCCAACAGTTTACTGCAGATGCTGAACAACCTCAGTCTCTTCAGGAAGTACATCCT
>NW_015159181.1:0-1048 GCF_000732505.1 Cyprinodon variegatus
TGTCAAGCACTGCTACAGCAAATAAGTCTGGATTTCCTGGGCAGGATGGCAGAATTTTTGCTTTGGTTTTACTTTGTACTGAAATAAAGGCATTACTTAAAGGAATATATCTATCCTGTACCTTCTTTCTTTTGGGTTGAATAAACATTAAGGTATAAACAGAAATTTCCAGAAGTGAATTCATTCTAATGAGATGCTCGAGGAAGAGACTAAGGCCACGTTTACACTGCAGGCCTGGATGCTGAATTCCGATTTTTTTTGTGAAATCTGTTTTTTTTTTTTTGCATTGCCGTTCATATTTTCAAATATATGCGACTTGTATGTGATCTCCTGTGTGAACTGCATTCATACAACCTAAGTGTCCCGCATGCGCAGCAGAGGACGCAATGACGTCACAAGCAATGCTCTATGTTAACGTAAGTAAACATGGATGGTAGTGCTGGAGCACATCTAGCGATCTTTCCCAACCTTAAAAACTCAATCTTTCCAAGATGGTTAAACATAAATACTGCTCTCTGCATTATCGTCCGCCATTGTTGTTGTTTTTTTCTTGCCACTTCTTCTTAGCAAGAAGCAGTAGAGTGACCACTGTTCGGTTTTAATGGCATTCAGGTCGGATGGATGCAACCTGGCTGTTCAGACACAGACCGCATTTGAAAAGTATCGTATCGGATTCAGGACAACATCGCCAAGTGGCCTGGGTTGCATTGGAAAAAATCGGATCTGTGTTGTTCAGACTGTTATGAAAAGATCAGCTCCAGGTCGCATATGGACAAAAAAATTGGATTTGGGTCACTTCAGGCTGCGGTGTGAACGTTGCCTAAGATTTTTCCAGCTTTATGGAACAAACAGTAACTTCGTGCTCCCTTATGAACCGGAATTGTCATGATCACTGCCCTGATAGCTGACCTAATTGCTCATTTGACTCACTTGCCTAACTCTGCCCGGTTACTAATTGTCACACAATCTTATCCACCTGCTCCTGTTGCTTTATATTCAGCTCAGCCCAGCTATCGGGGCCAGATCATTGACATTGTTTTTAGTTTGT
>NW_015159182.1:0-1048 GCF_000732505.1 Cyprinodon variegatus
TGGAATGATAATGCAGCATTCAACAGCAATTTTAGTCAAAAATTGGTAATTTTCTTTATAGTTTCAATAGTAGGCCTACGTGATAAGAAATATATTTAAATAAAGCAGTTAGGAAATTAAAGTTTGGATTTTTTTCTAGTAATGCTTCTTGGAAAAAGCTCTTAGACTTTTTAAAATGTTGTATTTTATAGAAAATTACTTCTACTTCTGATCCTCAGTGGGATCAGAAGTAGGGTTGAGTTGTATTCTAATGAATAACTTGCCAAAGCCTTTTCAACCTCACACCCATCATTCTGCGATCTACTCGTTTGGAGTTGTTTTTTGCCTTCAATGATTGAAGTTTAAGCAGACAAAGCACCATTTCTTCATTTAGACACCTCAGTAGTGCACGGAAGGACCATACACAGCAACAAAAGGTCCTCTGTGTCATGATCTTGGCACCATCTCGGCACTTGATACCCTGCTGTAGGATGACATCCCAGTCTTCAATCTGTATGTGTTCAGTGAGGCTGAAGAAGGCTGCCCCTTCCTCTCCTCTCTTAGGTTCCTAAGGTATTGCTGCCTTATATTTCCTTCACAATCCAAGCTGAAACATCAAAGTGAGGTTACCTCTGAATGAATGGCACTTCAATTTCCTGCTTGTCAGAAAGTTGGAACAAAATGGAAACTCGTAGCAAAGTTTTCATTTAAACAACCATAAATGACATCAACACTGTTTTAAGATGTATTCTGTGTTATGATCTTGGCACTCATGGCTGGCTTAATGGTTCATTCTTTTTACCTGCCTAGCTCTGCCAAGGCTGTCAGTACTCTTCATCTCATTCACTTGCTCTGCCTCTATTTAAGCTACTTGCCCCCAATCAGCAGTGGCAGATAATTAAAGCCGTTGGTGCAAGTTCTCTAGCCTACCCTATGTGTTGTTTTAATTTCCTGATCCTGACTAATTTCTGCCTTTGCACCTCTGAGCCTGCTTCCCCTGTTCTGATCTGTTTGCCTGACTTATCTTCGGTTTCTTGCTGAATTCTGTCTGCTTACGACCTTGGATCTG
>NW_015159183.1:0-1047 GCF_000732505.1 Cyprinodon variegatus
AGTTGGATGGACCAGTTACCTTTATGTGCAAACATTATATAGACCTTGCATACAAGATGATAAAGGTACCCGAGTGGTGAGGGATAGAAAAAAAGAAAAAAAGTGGGAGAAGGGTATATTTCATACAATTAGCATAATTATGTAATGGTTTTCTAAAATTGGACATCATGGATAGGACAATAACCCTAAACACAGCTGCAACTATACACAATTGTCAGGCTCCGAACTGAAGGATCAAGTATTCAAAGTGGATAAATAGCTAGATTTTTTTTAATGTTTATTGACAAGAGAATCGGAGTAAGGGGCATTGGCGTCTAATGCAGGAACCTCTGCGGGTGAAGACAACAGGTTTGTCACCACGTCTTTCTGGAAGTCGATGACCATGAATGTGCAAGTCACTAATCTGATCTTTTAGTTCAGTCAGAATCCAGAGATACAGCAGAGGATAGTCAGCATCCTCTAACCACTGCCAATGTGGTATGGCGGTCGGTGCATACTGTAGAGAGTCCCAGATGCTGATGTATCGGTCATCAGGGGACAGGCAGGAGATCAGATCCGAGCAGACGAATGTAGGCAGAATGATCCAGAGGGCGAAGACAAAGCTGTTGTCAGTGACGTGGTCCATTGTCAAAACCAGGAGGTCAGAGATCCTGTCTGATGCCGAAGGAGAATCCAGGACATAGTCAGGTAAAAGTTCCAGGTACAGTACACAGTGGGGCTGACAGACTGGATGACAGCAGACAGACTCAGTGGTCAAAAATGGTTCCAGCTGGTACACAAGCAAGCAGAGATCAGACAGGAAATCATGGCCTACAATGGCTGAAAAGAAAATATTCTAGGTTGCTATGGTCCAGTAACAGTGTAGCCCAGAACCTGATCAAGGGTATGCAGTCTCTTGTGGAGGTGATGGCCTAGTGGTTAGAGCAGTGCACTTGTGCTCTGAGAAGGTTGCAAGTACCCGATTTGATCCCCATAGCCTGCACTCTGGGACCCTGAGCAAGACCTTTAACCCCACACTGCTCCCCGGGCACCACACAGTGGCAGCCC
>NW_015159184.1:0-1047 GCF_000732505.1 Cyprinodon variegatus
TGGAAGTGCTCCAAACAATGGGAGATCATTGACAGCTGACATGAGACCAAACCCCTGGAAAAGACATAAATGGGATTCTTAGAGAAATCAATCAATCAATCAATAAATCAATCAATCAATCAATCAAACAATGTTTATTGTCAAATTTACATTGCAATCGAGATTTCAGTTTCAGTGCAAACCGTTCATCAAAATACAATGCATACATTGGGGTTGGGGGGGCTGAGAGGATGAACGGATTTACTGAGGCCATGCATGCCGCAGAACGTTGCCTTTTGTTGTGAATTTATTTGTTGAGGACTTATTATTTCATAACAAATGAATGATAAGTTACTGAGTTAAAAAATATAAGTTAACATTAATGTTGATAACACAGTTCATGTGTTAAAAGTGGTTAAATTTGGGACTGCATTTATTTGGAGCTGCATTGAGGTGGACTCTATTACCCAAGATGCTCTAGGACCAGGAAGAACAAAAAAAAAGGGGTAATGTAACTTTTACGTAAAAAGGTAGTATTATTGAGCCGAGCAGACTGGAGTACGCTGTATGTTTTTTTCCTTCACCGTTCTTCACTAAAGTTCAACCAAATGAAAGTAACCTTCTCGCTTCGTTATTTTAAGTTGTAAGTCACAACACCTTTGGCGCGTTCTTGTGGCTTGCCAGGTTTCCACCGGTTAGCTAGCTTCCCAGTTCCCAGACGGTTACCTATAGCGCTGCCTTTATCTCTGTGGAAAGTTAGGAGCCACATTGGGGAACTTTATCCTTGACAGGATACAGTTTGAGATATCAAAAAAAAAACTCAGCACAAGAAAATCACATGTAACATCAGACTGACATTTCAGCAGAGGGTCACATCGGAGGCGGAGTCACATGAAGTCAATCTGACATTGAGACATTAGTTGTGTGTGTATGATGAGTGCGTTCCATTTGTCCATATCAATATGTCAAATGTTTAGGGGGAAAAAAGAAAAACTTAATTTCTCTTTCTTTGCTCTAAGAGTCATCTAGACACATATCCCATTTATGTTTTTGCTTGAGGTAAAATTA
>NW_015159185.1:0-1047 GCF_000732505.1 Cyprinodon variegatus
AAAAATCCATTAAAAGACAGAGCAGTAACAGCAGAAACAATAAAACAGAAAAAAAGATCTTGAAAGAAAAGGGGAAAAACGTAGTTTGCGCATTTTTTTACAAAATAAAATCAAGGGCGACCCGGATGTATATCTAGTTGTGGATGCGCAAATGAGCTGATGGTACGGATCGTGCTTCTGGGACGGATCAGGTAGTGACACTGCCCTTACAGGTTTGGCGTGAAACCGTTCAGTAGATATCAGTGCCTCATAGCCTGGTGTGGCTTATATAAATACGTTTCCAGCTTTTTCAAAAAAATTTGTGGGCACAGTGATGGTTACAATGAGGTGCACTCTATAGTCCGGAAAATACGGTAGATTTTTGATGATCTCCTTTGTTATAGAGCTGTAGGTTGTAAAATATATTAGAATTAGGTTGGCATTGATACCAGTATCAGACAGGGCTACGATCCAGCACTAAAATGGTAGCATCGGTTTTAAGGAGTACCGACAAATAGGGCACCGATACCATTTTAAGAGCCAAAAGTTTATTCAATTATTGTCACCAAGGTAGGCAATAAAAAGTTCTACTAGAGTCACTTTGCATTAGTCTTTTTCCTACTTCACAAAGGTAGGCAGAAGCTTGACAAAGCAATGAGGGCGATTATTTTACATCCAAGTAGTTTGCAGTTCTTCATATAGAAACACACACATGAATTTCAAACAGATGGTAAACGGTATGGTATCAGTATGGTATCGGTATCTGCCAATACTGCACAGCCAGGTATTGGGTATCGGCACCGGGGCCAAAAAATGGCATCGGCGCAACACTAATTAGAACGTTCAAAATGTTTTTTCAGCCTACCTTCTATTAGTTTTTAGTGCTGTTTTGAAATCAGAAGCAGGGGCTATTACACTTTATAAGAGTGAGGGATCAGATTGTTTAAAACTAGATATTATTACTATTTCAAAAATGGGACAAAATGAAGAGCATTGAAGAGCAGAACATTTAAGATTGCCTTAAACATCTCATATTAGAAATTAGTGCAGCTACCATTAAAAAACAAC
>NW_015159186.1:0-1047 GCF_000732505.1 Cyprinodon variegatus
CAATGACTTCCCCTCAAAAAAAAAAAAAAAAAAAAAAAAACACCATGTGGAATGCATGTTTTTAGCAGACAACAAGCTGTTTGAATTCCTCAAACTACCTGAAAAATATAATTTTGATTCAGAAAGAAGCCTGCAAAGACAAAGATTCCAACAACCCCTAACATAAAGTCACAGAAATGGTCAGATCATAAAATATTAATTTCCAGTACAGATCTTAATCTAATTTAGTATATTTCATAATAGTTGACACTTGTATATCTTATATCTTGACTGTGCTTGAGCCATTCTGCAAGAAGCAATAAATAAACATTTCATTCTCCTGATGTACAAAGCTAATAAACTCATTAAAACATAGAAGACCTGCTAATTTAATTTGAGTACCAATCGGTCCACAAATAATAGAAAAATAAAAATTTAATGAAAAAGTTTTGGTTGGAGGACAAAAATAAATACAGTTGTCAGGCACGACAGATGACAAAATTACTGGCTTTAAACATAAATGCAATTTTCAATTAATATCCGTAACAATATCAATCATGGTCTGCAATTGTAGCCCTGTCTTTTACTACAGTGTGTGTGTGCTGCATTTATTTGAAGAAACCATAACGAGAATGGTTCTAACTGGCTTAAAGGTTACAAAAAGGTTACAAAAATCTATCCATCTCCAGACCTATGGTTTAAAGTTTTTCTTCACTTTTTTACACTCACATTTTTTTTAATCTTTCTTCCTATTAGCTTCTTTTTAAGGTAATAAGATTCAAAACAAGGATACATAAGCTGGCACAGACACAGTGATACGTACAAAAAACAAAAAAGAAAAAAAAATTGAAAATGATATGTCTAGCTTTAAAAAAGTAAGCCAGGGCTCAATTTCATAAACATTTTGAATTATAGATAAGTGGGAAATGAAAACTGTAACAGCATAAAAAATAGCTGCAGCAGGAGCCGAAAGCAACAGCAAAGAGAGCCACATCAGAGAAATCAGTGATTTCTGTTTAATCAAAAATCCTTTTTAGCATAAAAAAAGAAGATTGTTAGGACTTTAAA
>NW_015159187.1:0-1047 GCF_000732505.1 Cyprinodon variegatus
AGGTCAGAGAAGCTGTTTTAAAGGGCAACTATTCAATCTGATACAGGGTTCGTACCTGTAATTAACTACTGACCTTTCCACATATAGTTCACCGATGATCAAGACGACAAATACGTCCCCCCCCCCCGCACGTCTCCTACTTTATGATGATCAAAGAAAATTACTCCTCTGCCATGGCGTTGTAATATAACCAACCAGAGGGTGTCGCAATTCAGTATTATCAGCCGTAGAGTTATCATCGCTGTTTTAAGGCCTGGGCCTGGCAATGAATTAAAACTTTGTTTTTTTTGGAACGTTGGCAAGGCGGTAGCGTGAGTTTGGCGAGGCAGCCGCCTCGCCAAGATAGTGCTGCGGGAAACACTGCAATACTAACATTACATTATCACACCGTACTCTCACTCAGTAACTTAGCCTGTGAATTTCTAGCTAGCAGTTACTAGCGTAAACAAATAGGCGCTAAATTTAACGTGTACTAGGCTACTTCAGTTGGCTTACTTAAAAAGTCTATGACTTACCCTTCATGTGACTCGACAGCGCAGACTCGCCCATTGTGAAAAGCTGCAAATCTTTTTTGCAGACTTTACAAGAGGCAACTTGTGGGGTTTGTCCCCATTTAATCCATAATTTGCATTTTTCACCTTCCAGCCAACGTTCATTGAAACGACAACCTCCCGCCATAGTGCAGTAGTGGTTTCATGGGGGCGGAGTCACACATGGAAATAGACTGGCAGATCGCAGTCACACATAAGCGACCAGGTTTCATTTTCGGGCTGTCCAACATTTTATTTCTCCATTTAATAAACACACAATTCAGTTAGATAGGTAATTGTTGCGAAAGAAATAGTTACAATTTCAAGCATTTCATCCAAAATATATGCACTTTTCAAACCTTGAAAACACAACGTCAAAATGCAAGCATTTGCAAGGATTTCCAGCACCCGAACGAACCCTGCTGATAGAGCTTTAGCTATGTTACAAGGAATAATGGGGAAAAAGTCAGTCATACAAAACAGGTTGAGAGTTTCTCTGTAAGACTTTCAATTCAGC
>NW_015159188.1:0-1047 GCF_000732505.1 Cyprinodon variegatus
CAGATCTTTGTGTTTTTTGTTCAGTTCTGTTAGTTCCAAGGTTTGTGTCCTGGTTCCTGGCGGCCAGTGGACCAAGAGAGTTTTCGTTAGTGATGGTAAGATGAAGCCTCATGAGGCATTTGAACCGTTTGGCTAATTGCTTCAATCATCCCCACAGTTCATGAAGCCTCACGTGAACATGTCACCACCTACTGGTGGAGTGTAGTACTACAGTTAGTAATACAATCTGATTTTTTGCAATTGTTTTTCTTGTTTTTTTCCCATATAAGTTCCTTTGAAATTGTTAATGACTGGTCTGTATAATAAAATCTTTTGTAAGATTTTTATTTGTAAAATGTCTTAGCATTTATGTGAAATAAGCTAAAGCAGACAGTGAAAGTGCATGTGCAAACTGGGCATTGATGAACATAATGAAAGGTGTTAGTCATTTTATTCAAACATAATAGTTATTCCAGAGTTTTGGGTTTTAATCTGGTTGAAAGTTATGTGTTCAACCAATCTTTTGGTCAAACCAATCTAACGTTGGCAGTAATTTTACCCAATCTATATTTGTACTAGGGCAAAACAATACAAATTAGTCATATTAGCCAAAAATTTAAGCGTAACTTTCAAAAGTCTGAAGTGGGTCTTGACCCATCAACCTCAAGAATGGAAGTCCATCTCTTACAGCTGACACCACTTGTAAGATGAAAATGATCATGAAAGAAATACTACATGAAACTCATTAACTGAACTCAACCAGTGGTTCGCTCAGATTTTGATCATTACATTGTTTAATCTAACCAAACTAACTTTAACTAACTAGATCTGTTGTTTTTCCAAACAATCTATTCTTAGTATATATCCAAACTCTATCCAACTGACAGCGACTCTCCTACAAACTCCCACATCCTGACTGAATATTGAGGCTGTTAAATGCCTGCGGTAGTTCCGGGCAAGGTTAACCACTTCCCTAAGCGGTCACGTGGTATGGAGGGCTAGAGAGTCTTCGGATGTCATCTATTTTGGCTCCTCCCCCAAATGAAGCAAGCCTCAATACGCGCCTTG
>NW_015159189.1:0-1047 GCF_000732505.1 Cyprinodon variegatus
TGTGTGTGTGTGTGTGCAAACTCATTGGCTCTACTTCCAATGCTGTGTGCCCACTCTTCCTAATCCTCCCCTTGCTTGTCACAGTGACACACCACAACCTTCAAGCCCAAGGTTTCAGCTCAATAGTCTCCTCTGCTTGCAACTTGACAGCATCATATCAGCCTTTTCTGCAAATCAGCAGCCTTCTTGCTTCCAATGTGACAGCAAGGTGTATGCAGCCTAGAAAAACGTATAATCTCTATCTAGGGCCTTCACAGTGATGTGATGGTGGGCCTCTCTTGCGTTTTCACAGAGCTGCAGTGGTGAACTAACCAAGACTGATGAAGAGACGCTCACAGTGCTTGACTTAGGTATTCAGCTGGAATGCTGGCACATGCAGGACAACACCTGCTGCTGTGAGGAGTAGCCAGAGCTAATTGCGGGAGAGTGATGGGGGTCTGTAGCTGCTGCAAACTCCACAGACAACTCAGCTTAATGTAATTAGCTGCCATGTTCTCCTGCAGCAATATTGCATTATGGTTTTTACATTTAATTTAGCCAGCGCAAAATGAAACGGTAACAGAGAAAAAAGATAACGAGAGCAAACTGATATTGAAATCTGCCCAGTGTTGGGAGGCTAATAATGAGACAATGAAACACAGTAGCTGACAATATGGCATGCTGTGGTAAAACATCTTAATGGTGTCATTAGGTAGATGCTTCTCTGTGTTGCCGCTCCAAGCCAAGAAGACTGCAATGAATCGTTGTATTTGCTGTTCTTTTCCAAAATTAATAAGAATACAACCAGAAAGGACATTTTTTTTACAAGATACAATTCTTTAGTGTTTTGTCTATAAATAGTTTTACAATGCAAAGATATGATACCGCAAAATTTCTTGTCAAATCACGGTCTATCTCAAATCTATCCATTTTACCTTTTTTTTTTTTTTTTTTTTTTTTTGCTTATATATTAATTTAGGAGTATCAGGTAAAGGAGAAAATCTCAGAAATTCTTGTCTCCAAAAAATGCTTATTATTAGTGATTTTAAGGTCTGATTTGATGGGATA
>NW_015159190.1:0-1047 GCF_000732505.1 Cyprinodon variegatus
CGGCTTAATGGTAAATCCAGCTACTGAACCTTTGGTGTTTGTTTCCAGGATGTAGACAGAGCCTCACCGCAGACGGAGCAGAGGGCAGGGGGGCTGCAGGACGACCAATCAGACGACGAGGATAAAGAGAACGAGCCTGAGGATGAGGAGGATGATGATGATGGGGGTGGTGGGGGCTGGATCACTCCCAGTAACATCAGTCAGGTGAAGATGGAGTCGGCCGATTGGACGGAACCGGCTGACGTCAGAGTCGGATGTCTGACCACCGACTTCGCCATGCAGGTAAGGCTCTCTGAGCAGAACGCTGGAGGTCTGCGCTGCAGAGGAGGTGTGATGAAGTTCCTGTTCTTCCAGAATGTTCTGATCCAGATGGGCCTCCGGGTTCTGTCTGTGAACGGCATGGTGATCAAACAGGCCCGCAGCTACATCCTGCGCTGCCACGCCTGCTTCAAGTGAGTGAGTCCCTCCCAGGGAGACGGGTCGGAACCGTCTGGCCTCGGTGTGTCCATGAAGAACCTTCGGTTCTGCTCTAACATGAAGGTTCTGTCTCCAGGACGACCAGCAACATGAACAAGGCCTTCTGCCCCCACTGTGGGAACCGGACCCTGAAGAAGCTGGCAGTGACCCTCAACGACGACGGCAGCGTCCAGATGCACTTCTCCAGGAACCCAAAGGTTCTGAACCCCCGAGGGCTGCGGGTGAGGATCTCCTGCTGGTTCTGATAAGATCAATCACGGATCTTTGATGTTCTGATCCGACTCTGATCCTGAAACCTCCTGATTTAACCAGAGATTCAAAAACAAACTTTACTGATAAAAGTTTCTATGAACTAAATTCTGCAGGTCGGTAGATTGATCTGCTGAGAGACACGAGAACAGGACCTGTTTAGGACGTTTGGACCGGTTCAGAACCGGCCCGCGGTTCTGACAGTTCTGCAGAAGAACTGGTCTTTGGTTCGGTCGCTTCTGCTTCAGAAGCGGTCCGCGGTTCGGTCGGTTCTGCAGCAGAACCGGTCCGCGGTTCGGTGGGTTCTGCAGGAGAACCGGT
>NW_015159191.1:0-1047 GCF_000732505.1 Cyprinodon variegatus
TTTTTTTTTTTTACAAATAATTGTTGACTAATGTGATATAATTTTTTTAGAATATGATTTTAAATAAATCACACAACCTGTCATTACTAACTTAATTATGATAAATATATCTGTCAGTTTTCCTTTAATTCATAGAGTAAAGGGAACCTGATCAGTGCAATTAATTCCAATTGTTCTTATGGATTTCACCCATGTCACTTTAAATCCAGTCTATCCCTGTAACTCCTCAGCATGGAAGGCATAGTTAAGTCCAGCTGTGAGGAAGCAATAATAATCAATTATTGCCTGATTTTCAGAGGGTTTGCTCCTCTCGAAAACATATACAAGCATGTTAGAATGCATTGAGCTGATCTTTAAAGCAGGCGTGAAGTGATGGGCATTTAAATCAGCAAACGAAGACACGAGTGCATCATAAATAACAACTAGTATTTGTTATTATTTATGTTATTACTGTCATTACTATCTTTATCTCCATGGCTTTGAACCTCTCCTTTCTTTCTGTTAATTCTCAAACTGCCAGTAGAACATGCAAATGGTCATTGTAATGGGGCCGAACCAAACTGGTTTGCATGTCTTAGCATTGGCCCAGCATTTCACCTGCAACATGCCCACATATTGCACTGGCAAAAAATAGAAATAAAAAAATGTATGTGCAATTTAGCCCCTTTGATTTGGGATCTTTGCAGATTAGGCCCAATAAGTAATAAATATCAATGCGAGTTGCAAAAGTTAGTTAGTTCCAGCTCCAATCTGAAGTCTTTTACTTTTATGGTTCTTAATTAAGATGTTAAAGATGAGATAATCTTTTTAGAGTAAAACCTTTGCGATAGTCTATACACCTCTATCAGAACAGGTTTAATGCTGGATTCCAGCACTTGCTGTTCTGTGGTTTTACAAGGACTGAGTTGAACTGGTGTCTTGTTAGTCTTTCCTCCTCCTTTTCTTATGGCACCTGAAATTAAAGGAATAGTACACCCAAAACATGATTAGCCTTCATTTTCTACTCACCCCCATGCTGAACAACACTCTGGAGTACTTTTTTGATAT
>NW_015159192.1:0-1047 GCF_000732505.1 Cyprinodon variegatus
AGGAAGGTCAGAAGCAGAGCACTGCAGAGGATAAGAATAGAGAACAGGCAGAGTAACAGCATTTAGGTTGTTTCTGTTGGTTCTGATTTGAACCACCTCGCAGCCCTGGAGGGTAAATCTGTTTATAATTTCTGCTCTAAAACATCTCCTGGTTTATTCGTGGGTATCTTACTTCAGTTGATGAAATTCTAACCGTCTACAGACGGATTGATGGAAGTTGTTCAGGTTGACTCAGAGACTGAAGACCAATGTAAGGCAGCTTCTGTATCCGTCTCCCTCAGCGTGAGTCAGGAGCTTTTGAAAACATCTTCTTTGTGGTGATGATTTTAGAGCAAGCTGCTTCAAATTAGAGGTTCTGTTTAGTTCTGCTCGAATCCAGAAAGCCACTCTTTTCCAGCCGACGCTGCTTTTCCTTTCCCTCTCTCCGTGTCTCTATTTTGGCGCTCCTCTTTGTTCACATTTAACTCCTTCGTGCCATCTGGTCCCTCAGGCTGTCAGCCAGGCGTTTCCGGCAGCTGGTGGAGCGCCTCCTACAGTTCATCTCCACGCGCCTGTTTCCTGCAGAACCAGACGAGCTTCCTCCTTCAGCCAAGTGTTCCTGGTGGATTCCCTCTGCCACCAAAGTCCTCAGCCTGTTCAGTGAGTCTCTGCAGCACCGCAGCATGTGTTTTATCCGCTGATCCTTCATAATATTTGATGTTCTCTTCCTGCCAGATGCAGCCAACAGCGTCTCCTCTCCTCCCATCATGCCGTTCACCGACTTCTACAACATTACGCTGGAGCACATAGACTTCATGGAGGATTACAGAACCTGGCAGAACTACGGCAACTCAAATAGGTCAGTCTCGTTTATTTGATGCTCTGTCCGTTAGAGTTTTACTTACAATTGAAGTTTGCAAACCTGTAAACTGAAAGTATGATTTGGGTAATGCTGCACCTTTGGGAGAGGCTCCATGTTTTCTCATAGTAGCTTCATCTGGTCTGTTCCTGTTTGGCTGTGACTCCATCCTGGAGAGAAATATCAGCTGTGCTGCTGCCATCAACACC
>NW_015159193.1:0-1047 GCF_000732505.1 Cyprinodon variegatus
TAAAGGAAAAATCTGGTTACATCCAAAATACAAGCTTGTGAAAGTACTAATTATGAAATTATTACATATTTTTCAATAAGTGTGTTTAATTAAGAGTAATTTAATTCGAATGTGCTTTGCCGGAAACATCAATGTTTGTCAAAGAACATTACTGCCACCTATCAGTTTGTGACGTTGCGGTGCGGTATCGACTGTTAATTAAGTCCCAGTGCTATATCTGATGTTTGTCACAACGCGCTATTATCCATGATGGTGACCACCAGTGCACTATGTGAAGCAGAGAGTAACGAATTAAAGACGTGTTTTTTCAGAAGTTTGATGGCAAATTCTCCCTCTTCAAGTTGGCAATCCAACGGCGAACCTATCCATGATGGATCATGAATTAGAAAGGTGAAATAACAAATTCTTTTTTACATTTTTTTTACTTTTATCGATGTATTACAACATCCAACTGCCATGCACGTGGGAATTGTCAGTTTAACTATAGCTCTCAAAAATTTCAATGGTGAAGTCCTCTCGAAATCTTAAAAAGTTGTTGTTGATTGCAAGGGTGTCTATTAGCTCCCATTAACTTTGCTTGAAAAGCGGGGAGAATGGCGGTAGGCTTACCGCACCGTGACGTAACTGCCGGAAGATGTCAGGAGTGAGGTTTTACTATATTTGGGCAAAAATTCCGGACTCAGTAATCGCAACGAAAAAATATTGTGTTTATTTTTTTAACCGATTAACGCTAAATTAATTAAATCACTGCAAACATATTCGTTTTAGGTATAAATAATGACCCATCGGTTATTCCTTGCTGACTGGACTTTTCCTATAAAGCCAACATAAACTAGTAGACAAAGAATAATTTGGAGATGATTTTCTTTGGATAGAATAAAACTGAATTAATTTGAACAACATGACACCTGTTTAACATTAACCAAATACAGCATTCCAACGAAAGTTCCTCAAATTCACTATAAGGCTTGAAGATGTGTCATGGTTTGGGGATGCTTTCCTGCTACAGGACTTGGCCACCACACCATCACAGAAGCCATGACGAAT
>NW_015159194.1:0-1047 GCF_000732505.1 Cyprinodon variegatus
CACAACTTACTCGGTGACTGTGAGTGTTCTTGTTTCCAGTACCCTTTCCAAACGGAAAGAAAAAGGAAGAAAAAAACAAAACAAAATTAATAACTATATCAATATTTCCTGAACCAGATGAAAATAATACTTATACCCATATATATATACATCTACCTGCATATATGCATAAATAATGTTAACCTATTTTCTCACCCACATATATTTACACACACATACAGAAACCTGCAGCCAAATTCCCAAATCATCCCCTGTGCTATAATTCCCAGCCAAATTCATCTCTGTTCATTCTTATACTTTGAATTGTAACCATTTTAATGCTTTTCTTAAAATACATTTGTTTAGACACAGCAAAGACGTGTCTATGCAACCATTAGAATTAGCCAGTGGGCATAGATGAAGATGTAATTCCTCTATCAACCACTAGATGGAGGCAAAAGATCATCTAACAGCCTTGTCTCTGCTGGCATCCTGCTGAGGCTGATTTTATTTCAATGCTGTGTTTCTGACATCTTTAGCACCAGATACTCAGAGGACATGATTCAGACATTCCTGAAAGTAGTGGGATTACTTTGCAGCCTCACTGATGCATGAGTGTTTGCATAGAAACCTAAACCAAAGGCTTACGTCTGCTTTTCAGAGTCACAAAATAAGGATGCAAACTGAAGCTTACAAATGACAAACACACACATCTCCACAGGCTGCAGTTATTTCACTATTATGTAAAGAGGCACTTTTTGAAGTCCCCTTTGAAGACACTTTAACAGATGCTGTTGCTTTGTGAGCCTGAATTAAGTGACCCAATTATTCTGTATTCAACCAAATGCAATCTTTTCGGTATAAGTAATTTTAAAATGATGCAGGCAGTGCAGGGGGACACTCAGGGACAGCAGAAATAGGAGGATTCATGCTGGAATTCATTTTAGAAGATTAGATAGAAGTCACTTTTTTAAGTGTGACTTGAGTATTTTTCTTATGTCAAATTTATATATGTGGAATTTCTTTCAAACTTTGGCAATTAATCCCAATTAAATTTCTGAACTTGAA
>NW_015159195.1:0-1046 GCF_000732505.1 Cyprinodon variegatus
GTTACCGGTAAGTGCTTTATAAATAAAGTATCAGTAGTACAACCTTCTTAAATGTTCTTGAAGGAGCCTCTTTATAAGCTTGTAAAAGCTACTGCTGTCATGAAGGGTTCTGGGAGTAAAGCCCAAAATGCAGAACACACACGGGGAAACTGGGTAAAAGTCCAAAAGAGTTTATTACAGCACAAACATGGATATGACAAGGGAATTGGTTCAGACTGGGGAGCAGGTTCACTGGAGATTGTACAGGGACTGGAGACTGTTGATAGGCAGAGTTCATGAGAGGCTAAGCTTCTAGCTTCAGGCTAGCGTGGTAGTCCTTGATTTGAGCTTTCTGCTCACTGCAGAGAACAAGGGGATACACGAAGGACTCTAGAAACTGATTCTACGTAGGAACCTCCAGGGAAACTCCACATAGGGGTCTTCAGGTTTCACCACGTAGGAATCTTGGGTTGGCTCACCAGGGCAGATTAGCTGGTTAGTTCTCCTTTGAGCTTCAGGCTTGAAACTGGTCTCCAGTGATGCAACTCTCCCAGAGCTGCAGGCCAGAGACAGGTTGCCAGAGAGACAGCTCTTCCAGAGCTTCACGAAGAGACAGGAGATTAAGCTCATCCAGAGCTTTCACGAAGAGACAGGAGATTAAGCTCATCCAGAGCTTTCACGAAGAGACAGGATTCCTGTGAGACAGAGACAAGGAAGAATTAGAATCTGATCTCACACTAGAGATAACAAGATTCTTCAGTAACAGAGGCTCAGGAAGCTAACCAACTAAGATCAACACTGCGGCGTGGAATCCAGGTCTGAAGGCAGCTTAAATACTGTGGTCCTCCTGATTAGTAGATCAACCACAGGTGTGTGAGAGGCTCAGCTCAGGAGGACCCACGGCGCACTCTGCTGGAGGCAGAGGGTAATCTCCAGAACCTGACAGTGACTCCAGCCCTAAGAGAAAGAGACAAAAAGAGAGCAGAAGAGGATCCTCGGCGCCCTCTGGTGGGCAAGCCTGAGGATCCCAACAACTGCAGGCTTTGCTGATACCATTTGGCACTGAA
>NW_015159196.1:0-1046 GCF_000732505.1 Cyprinodon variegatus
GTTAGATGCATTCTGATTCTATCCCATACGGCCCCTAATATGTCCCCTGCATTAGTCCATCATGCTTCTCTTTTCATGCATCCTGTAGATTATCTCTAATGTTTCCTTAAAATCAAACATGCTTTGAGCAGCAGAAGCAGCCGTTTTACATGCAAAGTCAATGGTTGATGCAAAGGCGCATTATTGCTCGTGGGAGCTTTGTAATAAATGTGACATCATGCAGCTGCCTCAGACCCGGTCGCCTCTTGTTTTTTTTCGCCTACTGTTGGTGGTTGCTGGAAGTAGATGTTAGTGTTTTTCAGGTATGTGGTACAAACTGCAGACACCAGAAAAATAAAGGCATGTTTTGACGTTAATTTCGGCGTTAATAAACTGTTTCAGAGGAGTGATCATAGCGCTCTGCATCTGCAGTGCTGTGTCTGTCTCCCTGCCTGCTCCCAGATCAGCTTCTCTGATTGGTTCATGTGACGAATTGAAACAGCAAAATTTAAAAATTTTCCAACTCCAGCACCACGTGCCTCAGATGCTCAGAAGCCCATGATGCGCTGCTCCTGCTGCTCTAGACTCGCTGCAGGACCTTTGATGTGCCTTGATGCGCGTCAGCTATATCCTGATGCTTTTGTTGCTTAAAGCGCGATAGGTTTGAACGTAGCATAATGCTCACAATCTGAAATCCATCACTTCGCTCACCAGAGATCCAATAGGGTAAAAGGAATCCAGATACCAAGGAGAAGTGAATGCCAGTCTCACGATGGTGCCAAGGCCAATATTAAGCAGGCCAATCATGATCTGAATTGCCTGTGGACAAAAAAAGTAAAAAAAAAATGTATAATGAAATAACTGTCTTATCATAATTTATCTTTGGTAATAATAAAAAAGACATTCTATAAAATAAAACAGCTAAAAAAACAAATTGGTGGCAAAACATTTCTAAGAACAAATCCAGTTTAAACTTTGGTTAGTTTATTTTTTGTTTTTCTTTATGCATAGCAGTGTACCTGTATACGGAGGAGGGTTGTCAAAATATGTATACTCTGAAAAGTACC
>NW_015159197.1:0-1046 GCF_000732505.1 Cyprinodon variegatus
TTATACACATGATTGATTGATCACACATGTGCTTTTCTATGGATCCACTGTACTGCACTTTAAGAGCAGGTTAGTCACTCACATGTTCGTAATCATCCTTCGCCAGATTAACATGGTCACTAACCTGTGTTTCTCTCCTGCAGAGGTTCCTGCATTAGATACCCTACTGTAGCTGCCACTGCCATCCGCCGTTTTCTAACTGCCTGTCTTGCCTTGAATATTAGGTCCTCTGTTCTGAGCCTTGACAGCCCAATGTTCAGGAAGGGGTAGGTTCCTACAAGATATGGATTACATTCCTGGCTATCTGCAGCCCAGGCTTCGACCAGTCGATCCATTATTATCTATTCATTAAAAAGTAATTTAAATATATTTCTTAGGGAAGGCATACACTGTACAATATTTTCAATTGTGCACAGCTACAGCTCAAACTGTACTGCAAAACCTCAGGGTATACAAGTTTACAACTCAAATAATTTGTTCTCACACTGCATGGGTCAATACTCTGATGCCATCTCACTGCTCTTACTGTATGTCCCAAAACCACACACTGGAGTCAGCCCTGAGGAGGGATGGCGCTGGTAAGACTAGTCTATCCGGAAGTAAAGTCAGAGAAGAAGAATTCTGTTATTTGCACATGTGCAGTGCACAAGTTTGAGGTAAATTGGCTTGTTACTCTGCTTCACCAGAAAGATAACACTCATAATCACTTACAAACATGTTTGATTTTTATTCAACCAAGCGCCCCTTGTTACCCCCTGTATACTACATAACACAGGACGCACTATAAGGCTGAAACTCAGCCAGATCGGGGAAAAAAAGCTTGCATGACTGAAAAATCAGCCCAAAAAGGGTGAAAGAATTATATAGTGTAAGCAGGAAAATACACGTCAAAAACTAAATCTGTGTAGTCAGTTGATCAAAATATTTTATTTTACTTTTTCTCAAACCCAGCTACAAGCTGAAGCAACTGAAAATGAATGTAAACCACTCAAGAGGCTATGTGCCAGAGTATAAAATGTATTGTTTCGGCAGAATGTTTTGACATT
>NW_015159198.1:0-1046 GCF_000732505.1 Cyprinodon variegatus
TGAAAAACAGGCCAAGCTCCAACATCTAGAAACAAAGGTGTTGATGGCAGCAGCACAGCTGATATTTCTCTCCAGGATGGAGTCACAGCCAAACAATCTGTTGAACTGTAAAGTTCTTTTGGATGACATATGGTGTGAATTGGTACTATAGAAATAAACTGGATAAAATTATACATTTTCTTAGGCCCACTGCTGTGGTAAATAAAGGGATTTTCTATTCTATTCCATTCTAAATTTATTATATGTTGTGTTTATTTTCAAACTGATTATGCTTGATAAGCATAAAATGAGTTTAAATGATTAATTTCTGAGGTATTTCCAGCTCAAAGCGTCTATGTGACGTCAGTGGCAGGCTCAGCACTGGAGCTGAAGCCCTTTAACCTCCCTGCTGCTCGGCTGGAACTAGCGGGAACTGAGGGAGTATTTGAGGGCCACGGTTCACCTCCAGAGTGTATGTGTTCCAGATGGCGGTGAAGTTCTCCATGGCTTCAGCCGCGGTCTGCTCGTCCATGTTCAGTTCTTGACACAACGCCTCCAAACTCCGCCGAACCGAACTCTCCTCCATCCTCCCCGACTCTGAATCCGAAGACTCTTCTCCCCGCATCCACGCGCAGATTCACGGTTACGGTTTCCACTCAAACCCCCCTCCCACCCACGGATGAGAGTTAAACACCTAAACACGGCGCTCGTCCTGCCCCGACCCCGAACAGCAACAATCCTCTCCACGAGAGTCCGACTTCCGCCAACATTGCCCACAATGCATTGCATTGGCGCGAAAACTTCGAGGCTCTGACCAATCAGACGCGAGGGAAGCAGAGCTCCAATCCGGAGTGGCTCCCGCACTGACACGTGACTTTTCCTTACAACGTCGAAGTAAACAAAGAAAATGGTCACTGGTTTAGGTTTATTTCATTTAAGTTTACAATGGAAATAATCGATCTTATTCCACATATAACTCTAAGGATTTAACATTGTGTTTCAATGGTTAAGGTTTAGCTTAGCAGCCTGTAGCAGCCATACACACACACACACACACACACACACAC
>NW_015159199.1:0-1046 GCF_000732505.1 Cyprinodon variegatus
TAGATAGATAGATAGATAGATAGATAGATAGATAGATAGATAGATAGATAGATAGATAGATAGATAGATAGATAGATAGATAGATAGATAGATTTTTCCACTTTGAAAATGTTTGCATTTAAACTTACCAGCGACTAAGACAGAAGGTAAATATTTAACCAAATATAGTCTAATTATTTCTGTTAGATGTGGATTTATCCTGCGTTTTCTTTTAAAGATATAGAATGGTACAGAGATAAACCCACTCTTATTTTTTATCTAATCTTCTCTCTCTGTATCATGCATAATAATTCATTAAAGGGACGATAAATAAATGTATTTAAATGAGCACTGGAACTATAAGAGGAACTGACACTGAGCATTTCAAATATTAACTTCACTAAACAAGTTGTACATCTGGGCTGTAGTTACTCTGTGTCGCACATCATGTATTTTATCTATGGATGAAACAATTAATCATATTAATAGATTATTTAAATAATTGTCAACTAATTTATTAATCGTTAACTGGAGTATAGAGCCACTAAAATGTGCCTTTAGCCGACAGAGCGACCCACTTAGAGCAGGAATTATACCAAGATTATGAAAAAATATGTAAACATTTTGCATTTAAGATTAAGAAAAGATTTTGTCTTTCATTATTCTCCATCCAGATCAATATTTCTGTTTCACCTGGTTTCATTCCTGATCGCCATTATGATTAGAGGCCATATATAAATAACAGAATATTAGGGCCAGGCTAGAGATTTTTATTTTCATTTTTCTGCAAATAAATTTGGAATATTACGAGAATAAAGTCTTAATATTATGGGAATAAAGGTGAAAAATACAGAGAATGAAGCCATTAACCGACCAGCATATGATTTTACACACATTAAAGACATTTCATCCCAGCGCTGGGATGAAATGTCTTTAATGGAGGGAAGAGGAGCCCCCATGATCCTCTCTGCTGTTCTCACCTTCTTCCAGTCTGAGGCGCTGCAGCCTCCACACCACACAGTGAGACAGCTGCTCAGAACGCTCTCTATGGTGCTTCTGGAGAAGCA
>NW_015159200.1:0-1045 GCF_000732505.1 Cyprinodon variegatus
CAGTAAAACAACATCGTGATGATCAAAGTAGACACCAGACAGGTAAGGGTAACCTTGATGAACAGTATCCCAGTATTTGAATATCTAACAGACAGCTTTTCAGTACAGCAAGAGCATTAATCAGAAAAGATGTCACGACATATCTCTGGAGGAGCAGCAGTAATTTGCAGCTCAGGTAGACAGAGTTTTTCTCTTCAGTAATTGTTTAAAACCTGAATTAGTTTAAAACTGTAAAAAAAAAAAAAAGTTGTTACGTTGGGCTGCTCAGTGGGGAAGTGGGTAGCACTGCTACCTTGCAGCAAGAAGGTTTTGGGTTCGATTCCCGGCCCATGGTCTTTCTGCATGGAGTTTGCATGTTCTCCCTGATCATGTGTAGGTTCTCTCCAGGTACTCCACCTTCCTCCCAAAGCCCAAAATGACTGTTGGGTTTAATTGGCTGAGTGTCTTGCCCTTAGTCAGTTGGAGATAGGTACCATGTTACTTCCGCACAAGACACAACATATTTAAGAACACGTGACAAAAGAAGATGAGGGTTCAATCAGTTTTTCTGATCTTTCCTAAGATGGAAAAAAAAATAGTCAGTTGGCCCTCAAATCCCGTGCTCCATAAAAAAAAGAAAAAAAAAACCCTCCGAAAAGTACTAACAGAAAGGTGGACCTGGTGAGCCGGTCAAAAAGAACAAAACGGCACAGCAGAGGGCCAACCCTATACAGGGCCGTTGAAGCCTCTGCTGAAGCCGGACTAAGCAAAAAAAAAGAAAAGGAAAAAAAAAACCTACATTAAAGAAAAGATCGAAAACAGGACCACCGGTCCCACCAGGCCAAAATCGGCAAACAAAAAAAAAAATAACAAAAATTACCACATGGCAGCCTTGAGTCTCAGTTTCAGCCCGCAACCACTGGTGGAACCCAGAAGCGAGAGGAAAGGCGGCGTCTCAGCAGGGTGGGGTGGGACGGCCTCGTACATTCTGAACGCCAGCCTATTTATAGGCGGGCCACAATGCCCCAAATTAACGTAATTAAATGTCAAAAGAAATAATCCAAAC
>NW_015159201.1:0-1045 GCF_000732505.1 Cyprinodon variegatus
TTAGTACTCAAAAATACCAAAAGTACAAATAAACAAAGGTATTTCGACGCATTAGTACTCAAAAATACCAAAAGTACAAATAAACAAAGGTATTTTGTTTTTACCTTAACTTGAACATGGGTTTTTGGTGCTTTTAGTGTAGGTACAGTACATCAGGCACCTTCAAGAGAACATGAAGGAATTATTGTGTAATTTCATTCCATATAATGCAACTATAAGGCTTGATAGAAACAAAAGTCTCCTAGCACTGCCAGGGATTTTAGTTATACTTTGATCATTTTAAGCAAGGTTCCCATTTCTGAACTAGAATCAACTTTTACAACCAGAACTGTTTGCAAGAGCAAAGAATGTGATTTTGTTTTTCTGCTCCTCACATAGTAATAAACATATAAATGTCATAGTTATGGTTCTTTTTAGTTTGGTTTTGGACTTCCAGCAACAGCTCAGTCACAACAGCTCAGTCTTCCTCCATCAACCACCCCACTCTAGATTATCTCCACCTGTTCCCACTACTTAGTACTTAGCTCACCTGTTCACCAGCCTACTTATACCTGCCTCTGTCTACTCATCTCTGTCAGAACGTCTCACTCTCTCCTGCTAAGTGTGTCTGTTTGCTGCACTTATGCCTGTTTCCTTCACTACTGGATCCTATATGCGCTGCCAGCTGAACTGTTCTAGTTGAGGTTGCCTTTATCTCCATGCTCCAGTGCTAGCTGTTCCTTGGTGAGTCTCAGCTGCTTACTTGCCTGTGGTTCTCCATGGTGGTTCTCTGGTCCACACGGCCTATTGGTTCTGTCAATATTTACATCTCCTGGTTCTCTGCTCACCCCTGCAAACCAGCACAGCCAACCATAACTCATCTGGCAAGGCAGTAACAGTTTTACCTGCTTCATCTGCCATTATTCACTCCTTCAATAAACTCTTTAATTGTAACTCTGTGTCTGGCTGAATATCGGGTTCACCTACGGGAAATTATGACAATAAAGCCTTAAATGGCCAAGCTCCATCTTATATCACAGATCTGATTGTTCCTTATGTTCCTAAC
>NW_015159202.1:0-1045 GCF_000732505.1 Cyprinodon variegatus
AAAACTTTGAATCAATCTGACTGGATGATCTGGTGAACTGGAAAGTGACCTGAGATGACATGATGTGAATTGGAGCTATAGAAATAAACTGAATAGGACAATTTGTGGTGCAACAATCCATGTACGGTAGATTAAAAACACAGTTTTGCAATTATTATGAGCTTGGATACATAGAATTCCATTCAAAGATTGCATTTCTTCTTTTTTGATGATGATAATAATGTAAAACAATGATACGTTTTATTTATCAGCACTTTTGATAAAAGCAAATATATTTTAAAAAGGTTATTGAGAGCTAATGTTACAAAGTTCTTTGAATGTAACTCAGACTTTGACTTTTAAAGAAGTCTCTTATGTCCCTACTTTTTTCAGACACCCTGGCTGTGAGTCTAATAACCAAACACAGGAACGCAAATGACACAGATTCAAAGATTTGTGTAAATTATTACATCTGATATTACAATCCTTCTAGATTACGTGACCAAAGTGAAGAACGAATGCCCAACAAAAAGGCACCATCTGTTTGCAGACTCACGTTCTTCTCCAAACCCATAACTCCTGGACAGTTTAAGATGTTTAAAAAAATCCAAAAAGAACCAAAAGGCAAAGAAAAAGGCTTGCGACCCTATAGTTCGCGGTAGCGCGTAGGTTTCCAGCAGCGCTGTGACCGTCCAATCACAGACCTGATTGAGCTTCTCAGGAGTGACAGCCAATCACACAAGAAAAGATCAGGAGCTTGTGGCCGTTTTAAACTCAGGGATTAGAGATTTAGGCTTTAGATTCAGCTGCAGTTTTCTGCTTGGTCCTAGTGCTCGACGAGTGTCAATATACTGTAGCCTAACATTGTTTTTGGACAGTAAAAATACAGGAGACCAAAATGGACTTTTGAAAAAGTACAGATATATATATATATATATATATATATATATATATATATATATATATATATATATATATATATCTTAGGGATGGAAAGGTTTATGAAAACCGTCCGAACTGTTCGGACGGTTTTCATAAACGCTCCTTTTTCTCATAGGTGAAGCGT
>NW_015159203.1:0-1045 GCF_000732505.1 Cyprinodon variegatus
AATATTTTGGACAGATATTCTGCCTGAGTCTAAGTAACTGTTGCCTCAGGTTAGGTTTGTCAATTTGTTTTATTCCCATTCTATTATTTTTTTATATATTTTTTTATTCTAGTTTAGGTTCTAACTGTTCTTTTCCTTTCAGTTAATTAAATAAATAGGATAATGCCATAATTTACCATCTCTATCCAAAATTATTTGGTTACTGCACTAATGTTTTGAAACAACAGGTGCTTGATGCTAGTGTGATTTATAAATATGGCTCAAACTATTTTTTGTAGGAACTTAAAATTCCTCCAAAGTCTTTAGAACTTTTCTATTAATTCATATGCTGATGTATTGTGCCTAATGTAAAATGAAAAAATAAAAACATAGCATGTCCTTTTGACGAGGATCAAATTAAAGAATGAGCGGCATTCTTTCACAGAGAATTTAGAGTTCTCAGACTGCGTATAGATCAGGTACTTATAATTAATATCTGCAAGAGCACATTGATATGTTATAACAGCAATATACAAAACAGCTGCAAAGTCAGATAGCCACATAGTATTTAATGTGTAATGGAAGACCGAAAATAAAAAGGGGAGGAACCACATAAAAAGACGCACAGGTCCTACCTGCTTTAACTACTTTTTTACAATTCATCATCACCTGCTGTCAAGTGCGCTTCTATTCCATAGGATTCCACCTAAAAATATTACTTTATCCTGTGCTGGCAGTGCTTTTATTTTATTTACTTTTATTTATTTTAATTATGTTATCTTTTTTGTGCAGCACTTTGGAAACCTTGTGTTTATTTAAATCGTGCTATATAAACAAAGTGGATTGGATTGGATTTAATCAGTACGCTAGTTTTCCCAAGCAATGCTTTTGTGATAAGAAATGGCTATGGCAGACCATTAGGATATTTATTAGATCGTCTGAATAGGTGTCTTTGATATCTGAAATAGATTTATTCCTGGATGGATGGATGGATGGATGGATGGATGGATGGATGGATGGATGGATGGATGGATGGATGGATGGATGGATGGATGGATGGATGGAT
>NW_015159204.1:0-1045 GCF_000732505.1 Cyprinodon variegatus
GCAGCAGCGCGTTGGCGGCGCATCAGATGCTTAAACGCTCCCGGCGCTGCTCAAAACGCGCTGCGGGACCTTTTGCTGCGCCTTGACGCGCGTCAACCATTGACTTTGCATGTAAACTCGCTGCTTCTGCTGCGTCCGGTGTGAACGTAGCATTACTTTGAAGGGCCGGTTCACACCGATGTCGAGCTGTTGAAGTTCCTTTGTCAGACCTCCAGGAATAACAGCGAGCACAGCGTTCATTTGTTTCACCATGTTTTTCACATTAACAGAGATGGTGATGCGTGGAAAAAAACCACCTGGTCTCCTTACATTCACCTCCCTCAGCCACGCTTTCATGAGGAGTTCTGCATAAAGCACATACCTGTTCTTTTATGCACAAGCCACGCCCACACTTCCCCCTTTAACGTTCTCATGGTGGTCTGAACAACGTCCGCAGTAACAACACACAAAGGGCGCACCGCACTATAGGACGTGCTGCACATTTTGAGGGGGAAAAAAGACATTTATATGCGCCTTATAGTTGCGAAAATACGGTAATACTGAAAGAGCATTTCACTTAAATTCAAACCTGTAAATTAAGCTTAAATTAAGAAGGTTTTAATGATATTTCATTTGGAGCCATAAGCTAGAGGAATAATTTTACTACAAAATATAAAACATATAAAGATACCAGTCAGCAAGCAGTGTTAATTTCGACAACCAGGACGATGAAGAAAATGTCTCGTTAAAGACCCTTTTTCCCGTGACAATGTCCAGACGATGACGCACAAAAATTGCTTCCCGAAAATAAAAATATGACGAGAATAAAAAATTATTTTCGTTAACAAGACTAAGACCAGAAAAAACAAGCCATGGACGAATGGACATTAAAAAATGTAATTGTTTATAATTAATTTGTAATTGTTAATATAAGTGTTTCTTGAACTTCGTAGAAGATTACGCGTTGTTGCCCTGTTTGTCCCTACAGGGCGCCTGTCCCACAGCGCCTCACGCCGCTCAGTCAGTAGTAGCAGCGGGTTTTTTTATGTTAAAATCTTTCTAGCTC
>NW_015159205.1:0-1045 GCF_000732505.1 Cyprinodon variegatus
ATATCAAAAAAGTACTCCAGAGTGTTGTTCAGCATGGGGGTGAGTAGAAAATGAAGGCTAATCATGTTTTGGGTGTACTATTCCTTTAAGGCTTGTTTTTCATTGGTTATGAAAACTTTTATATAAAACATATTTTATTACATTTATGTTGAGCTTGAATAAACTGCTACTATCCAAGGTCCCCATCAACCAACTAACTGCACAGACAAGCTTATCAAAAAGCCAATTAAGCTGCTTTCTACTCACTCTGGTTCTGTCAGTGGGGTGGTCTCATTGGGCTCAGTCGGAACCCCTCCTCCTTGGTTTGGGGTGTTTGCTTCCTCTGTTCTCACTTCCACAATAGGCTCCTTAGACTCATCTTGCCTTTTGTCAGAAAGAAAACAACAAACGCATAAAGAAATGAAAGCATGTTTGTGTTAAACTCAGACTGCTCTTACAATCCACAAACACATGGTTACCTCACATATGATCAGCAGCCGTGTAAAACTGCTGTAAAAAAAAATGAGCCGGAACAATCAGACACACATGGATTGTCTGTTCAGGTATCAAACACCCTGTCTCATTGATTCAAACCAATATTTGATCATCCTCCGCCTCCACCAACCTGCGTGCTCTGATTGCAGGTTTTCCCCCCTTAGGGCTTAGCTGTACCGCCAGACTCGACTTTCTGATTGTGTTCAGCTTTAAAGTGTTTGCTGGCAGGGAACGACATGTCGGAGATCTGAAGGTGCAAAACATCTCTGCAGATCCCGACTGTGCTACTTTGTTTGCAGCATGGCGAACCCTCTGAAGATTTGTTTTATGTAAGCTTTGGCTGAAATATTTATTCGTTTGCATTTCTTCCATAATGAGATACAGGTTGGCATATAGAGCTAAATCTTTGATCAAACAAAGGATGAAATGGATTTCAAGAAGGTTGCATTAATAAATATTGTACTCAAAATTCTAGCAGTGACTCCTAATAGTTTTAACAACATTCTACTTAGAATACACTGTTAGAGAAAAAGCTATCTTTAGAAAACCTTCTATATATATAAAAAACGCT
>NW_015159206.1:0-1045 GCF_000732505.1 Cyprinodon variegatus
TGTGCAGGTGCTTTTTTCCAGCTGGCATGAGAGGATTTACTTATTGTTACTGAAAGTAGCTGGAAACATTTTGTTTTGTGCTTTTAGAGTATTTGAAAAAATGGAGCAGATTTTGCTTTTAATATCTAAATTCTTCTGAAATGTGATCTAATTTAATTCTTCCAGAAGCAAACAGTTCCATGGCCCATCAACGCTGTTCATTTGTCATTTATTTCTATATATAATCAAAGCAATGATGGATCTGCAGAAGGGTTTTATTTACCTGTGCTTGGACAGCTGTGTCCAGCATGGGAAATATGCTGCCTGCACAGATCTAATGATGGAGAACCTGATAATTATTGCTATCTTTATCCTAGATAAGTATAGCTTTGCATCAGCAGCTCTGGATCCCAGCATTGCTCTTCAACGAGACGTTTGTCCGGGGAAGAAGGACCTGCTGTCAGGCTGCTAAGCTGCTCTGATTGAGCAGTTTATAAGCCTGTAACTGCTGTAATTTTAGCTTTAATGAACACTTGAGGATAGAGGTATGTTGCAAATCGACGCACTGTGCCAATAAAACATTAAAACGAAGCTCCTGGCACCTCCTGACTTTTATAGCCTTCGTCATTGCTGCACTTTTTTTTTAAATGAGTAAATTCTTTTCTTAGATGAAATCTATACTGAGAGTGGGTCCATCCTCTAGATCCTATGAGGTGCCTGTTGTTTTTTTCAAAAAGCATCTTCATTAGGTGAAGAACTTAAACATGGCTTCATCAATGAGCTACATACATGAATTAAATAATCGGCCGAGCATAGCCTATATCACATACATATTATATTTGTGGATTGTTTTCTATGGTATTTACATAACATCCAAATGTGTTACACTGGAATAAATGTGCCACAGATTACTTGTTCAAGTTTGTATTGATTTTGAGAAAAAAAAAAGAAAAATTGAAGGGGGTAGAGGACAGCCATCCATCCATCCATCCATCCATCCATCCATCCATCCATCCATCCATCCATCCATCCATCCATCCATCCATCCATCCATCCATCCATCCAT
>NW_015159207.1:0-1044 GCF_000732505.1 Cyprinodon variegatus
TTTCTTAGAGCTCCTTCAGGAGTAATAAGCTCTCCTCGTGTTATATTAAAGATTAACTATTTTTTTATGTATATTTTTACAATATCCTAAAAGTGGCATGAAATAGCACCAGCTAATCCAAAAAGAAAATGCTAGTGAGGATTCTCAGTCATCCAGGTCATATTCATTCCATTCATCCATCCATTTTCCATCATGCTTATCCCAGCTGGGGTCACAAGGGTTGCTGGTGCCCCTCCATCTGTCTATGGGCAGAAGGCAGGGTACACCCTAGATAGGTCAGCAGTTTATTGCAGGGCCATACTCATTCTAAACAAGTTAAAAAAAACAAACCACTGGACTTTATTGCGAAATGTCTTCAAACTTGGAAAACAAAGTCCAGTGATTTGTTTTTTTTAACTTTTTAAAAACTTGTTAGGAAGGTTGAAAGAGAAATTTACTTATGTAACACAATTGAAAGTGGGGTACACCAATGTTTCCCAACCTTTTTCAACTTGTGTACCCGTTTGGGCATTTTGTCTTACCATGAGTAAAAGTAAAAGTGGAAAGTGCATTATAAAATATAGAGTTCTTTATTTATTATTTTAAACTTTGCAACTCATGTAGAAAAATAAACACCTAAATATGATGCCCTGAAGCTAGTAAGGTATCAAAATAAATAAAAATAAAATCATTCTACAAATCTGCCTTTATAAAACTGGAGGTCCTTTGAGTAACTCCCTTATAATCACATTTAAACTTGATGGATTGGGAACAAAATACTGAACACAACTGATAGTCAGACTGACTCCATTAGTTTTACTTTGTTATCAGCATTTATGACATCTGAGTTGCTTTGATGACCTTCATTAGCTCAGCATGAAAAAAAAATAAAATAAGATCCCAGGCTGTTCTCTACATCCAGTCTGTTCCTGTTCCTCTGCTTATTTTAGATGAGTGTCAAAGCTGAAGGTGAAACCGTATAAGAATATCTCACTTTTTTGTTAAAAAAGTTTGTTTTATCTTTCAGGTGGGTCCTCAAAAAGCAAAACAGATTCCAGATTTTAT
>NW_015159208.1:0-1044 GCF_000732505.1 Cyprinodon variegatus
TAGATCATCCTTCATGTTGTTATAAGTGCATTAACATGGACATTTATAAGGAATTAACAATTTTAGGGAAGATTACTAACGTTTCAGTTTTGACAATCTATTTGGGGGCTCTGATTATGTACCAAAAAGATTTTCATCTGTTAATTGTCCGTTTTTTCTTACTTTGCTTTGCAGGAATATTCATATTCTTTCAACTTTTCTCATTTTATAATGACAAACCTCAATGTTTTTAATTGGATGTTCATCTGATAAACAAATAAAAGACGCTTATAGTTGAGAAAGATATCAAAATTTGCAAACGTTTTAGAAATGAAAATCTGAAAAGTGATGCACTTTTTACGCACTTTTATTTTGTATTTGTGTCTCACATAAATTTCCTATAAACACCGTGAAGATGAACAATCTTCATGATTGGCTTAAATTTAAGAAATTTAAGCCTATCAAGAAATAAATACATTTAAGATTGTCTTAAATCTTTATTTTTTGGGTTATTTCTGTTGATTTCCTTTGAGAATTTTTTTTTAATGTTTTCATAAAAAAATGTATTCACATAGATCGAAAACTGCATATTTTGATAAGATAAAAATCTTAATTGCCATTATGGTCAATACAATTAAATACATAACTAAAAAAATTTATTCACGTAGTACCATTGTAGGACCATTTTTTGTATATGCACTGAGCTTCTGAGGACAAACACTCCTTATTGGGACCAAAGGTGGATTCTAATGTGGTGGACCCCATTTTAACCTTAAAGAGTCAGTTTAGAGGTATGGTGGGATTTATCTTCAGGCTAGGGTTAGGAATATTCTGGTAATGGTTAAGGTAAATGTCAGGGTTAGGCATAAATGGCATAAATGAAACATAATGGCTTCTGTTTCCTTTTTCATTCCTTTTCTAGAGATTAAATTTAACAAATTGCAAAAAAAAAATAAAAAAAAAAAATCTTTTGGTTCTTTTCAGAGATGATTGGGGGAGGCGATGCACAGAGATCGTGGCCATTGATGCACTTCTCTTCAGGAACTTTCTCGAGCAATTTAACTG
>NW_015159209.1:0-1044 GCF_000732505.1 Cyprinodon variegatus
TGCACATGTTCTTTGTAATATCCAGTATTAGGAACATTATGCTGCGTTTACACCGCACACACTTTGAGCAGCAGAAGCAGCTTGTTAACATGCAAAGTCTACGATTGACGTGCATCAAGGCGCATCAGAAGGTCCTGCACCACGTCTAGAGCAGCAGGAGCAGCGCATCCTGACGCATCTGAGGCAGGGCCTAAAGAGCTTCTGAGCATCTGAGGCAGGGCATGCGCTTCACAAGCAGCAGCTGCTCGAGGAAATTTTTGGAGAAAATCAACCGATCAGAGAAGCTAATCTGAGGCTAACAGGGAGACAGACTGAACGACGTTTTGAGGTGGACTTTCTCGCTTAAAAATATATTAAAAATACGCACGGCTAATATAGCAAAGCCCCTCTCTGCTATTGAACACAGGAGCAGCAGAAGAATCAGACGCATCTGTGAACACTTTTCCTTTACACGCCTCATTAATATCCAGTACTAGGAACATTATGCTACGTTTACATCACACAGATATTTGATGCTCTTGAGGCACGTCTGATCTTAATGTGTACAAGCATCAAAAAGGAAGCAGCAGGCGCTTTATTACTGCTGAAAGTGCATGCGGTGTGAACGTAGTATTACTTTCAAAAAGTAACTAGTTATAGTAAACTAGTTAGCTCTTCTAAAAAGTAACTGAAAAATATTAGTAAAGACACTGATAAATCAAAGTAACTAGTTAATTAATCTAAATGAATTTTAATGATTTTTCCATTATCTGAACTTTCAAAACATCTGAAAGTTTGCATCAAACTGACAACATCAAACCAAAACACTGCAAAATTGCATCATTTATATTAAATACTCTGAAATTCCATAGCAATGTTGTTTTTTTGCACCATGTCTTTTTTCTCCCACACTGTTTACATTTGATCACTGCTGCACTTTAAGAAATGGAAATGTCATGAGAGATGTACCAAACAAAATTTCATTTTGTATACACTCTATGTATACAAAATGACAATAAAAGTTGTCTAAGTCTAAGATCTGCCATCAACTTATTCATCTCCTCT
>NW_015159210.1:0-1044 GCF_000732505.1 Cyprinodon variegatus
TGCGGATGTACAAGATATTTTGAACACCCTTCTTTCCTTAGACAAAGGAGCCTGTAGCTGTACAGTCGCAAAAACAAAAACTTTTTGCTTGTCTTTTTTTTATCCCATTCTTCAGTTTTTTATTTTATTTTATTTTCCCTTATAAGTTTGCTTTTTTTTGCTTTCATTGTCAATTAAGTTCGAGTCCAGACGTTTGATTCCGATCAGACAGCTGCATCCTGAGGGAAACATGGAAAGCTGCTTTGGCAGCGTGGCCACACATTGACAACTTCATAACAAGAGGGGCGTGCACAGTATTTGCATTCCACCAATCAAATTAAAGAAGAGGCGGGTTTGAAACAAGATGAACCAATGAGCAGAGCCGCAGTTCAAATTCTGTCCAATCAGAGCGTTGTTTTGGTATACAGCGATCTAGCCTGTGGAACCAAAAAAAACAATCCGTTTGCTATTGACCGTTACCGCCATTAAACTTCAGTCCCTCCAAACACACGATGGGTTGGCTGAAGATACGATACAAGCCAGTATTCAGAGCGATAAATCGTTTAAGAAACATTAATAATACGTCGCAATTTAGCTATAAATATGAGCTAGCGTTTCGCTTTTAGCACCAACACAACCTGGGCATTTAGTACAGTTAATTACTTAAAACACACTCAGGCAGTTATTAACATCTGTGATAAATACATTTCAGGCCCTCACAGCTGTTCTTCTAGTCGCAGTTTCATTTGAAGGCTAACATTAGCCATGACGTGATGCTGCTCTGCCTTAATGGCTGCCTCACCTTTCTCCGGGGCATGACTGAGCTGCACAAACACGGCGTCCTTTATGACGAGGAGAATATTAAAGCTTCCATACAGCTTAAAACAGAGAAAATAAACCTTAGTCTAACGTGGACCAACTCGGCTGAAAGAAGGGCACAAATATCCCCTCCCTCCATCCGCACTTCCTAGTGAATGCGGAGCAAGTTCGGTACGTCGACAAAATAGCTCCGCCACATGATGAGTTCCCCTGAGCTTCAAATAGTGAACAGGTTTTCTAAAAAAT
>NW_015159211.1:0-1044 GCF_000732505.1 Cyprinodon variegatus
TTATGACCCGGGTAGGGATAATAGCACCTATGCTATTGAAAATTAAGTCCAGCATGAAGACCACAGCTTGAAGATAATTCCTCTTCTTCAGGATGTCAAGCAGACACAGAACAAGAATGACCAGTTTAGAGTGAATTATTGCCAAAACAAAAAACAGAATTATCTGACCAAACTATTCTGATTGTTGCAAAAAAAAAAAAAATAAATAAATAAAAAATCACTTTCTTCCTTATCCCAAAACAGGGCAAAACTGGAATAAAAACTAAAAAGGAAGCTGACTGCTACAAACCCCTTATAGTAATTTCAAACTGAGACAGGTGCAAAGATGCAGAGGTGTGGCTATTTGGGATGAACAGAAAATCAAATCCAGGTAAAGCAGCAGTCAGCACGTCCCTTTATACACCATCATCTCCAGGTAACCAATCTGAATTCTGTTACTCCTCCAATCATGGACAGAAAGCTATCACAATCAGAACAGATGACCCAGTATTCAGGCAAGACAGACAGTAGGAAATCTCAAAAAGTATTTATTAAAATAAACAGGCAGCACATCTGCAGTAGCAGCAGCTAATAGCAGAGGCAGGAAACTCTGGTTTACAAGTTCAGTCAGGCCCAGAGAACAAGGAAGGATCCAGCCGGTGGGCTGCCAACAAAATGCTGCCGGCATTGCCCAGAGCATCACAGATGCTGCAACGCACAAGAACAGAGAACAAGCAGGAGTCCAAAGACAGGTCAGACAAAGAGATCAGAACAGGAACAGGCAGGCTCAGAGGTCCAGGAGTCCGAAGTCAGGTCAGGCAAACAGATCAGAACAGGAACAGGCAGGCTCAGTGGTTGAGAGGCAGACCAGGAAATCATAAACACTAAGGTATGCTAAAAATACTCTCACCTCAGTCTAGAGAGACATAATCTGGCACCGATGACTGGAAGCAAGCAGCTTAAATAGAGGCAGGTGGATCAGATGAGAGATAAGGAGAAACCGGGCAGAATTGGAGAGGTGAATGAAATTAGCAGTTAAGCCAGTCAGCAGTCCCAAGATCATGA
>NW_015159212.1:0-1044 GCF_000732505.1 Cyprinodon variegatus
GTTTCAGTATGAAGCAGAAATAAACTGGGGAGGGAAAAGATGAAACTGGTGTTTGGTGATTGAAGTCAACATAGTTTGTGTAGAATAACATGGTGACATGAAGAAAGGGCAAAATGCTGCAGCTGCTGTGTGTCTACAGCAGGGGTCTCAAACTGGTTCCAGAAAGGGCCGTGAGGCTGCAGGTGTTCTTTCCGACCAAGCAATAGCACACCAGACTCCACTCATCTCATCAAGTGAGTCCAGTCTTATCATTAGAATCAGATATTTATAGGGAGAAGTATGGAAGCTCATTGGTAGAATTCCTTTATGACAGAAAGAAGGCCACGATTCACACCATTTTATCATAACCCGGAGGGGGGACACATTTAATTACAAAACCAAATTCATACAGCTGTCTTAAACACTTCATACATTCAGCATTGCATCGTCAAATATTCTGTTATCCCCCAACCTTCAGTCGACTCAGGGCAGCATTTATAGTTTCCACATCGCATTACGTAACTGCACATGCACAGGAATATCATGTCGAAAGCTTACTGGAAGTCACGTGGGCTGGTCTGTGTCAAAGTCACTCCGACCCTCCAAGAATGTTTATACAGATGCTCTCTGTTTATGCCAAACCTCCTCATATATCATCTAATTGCATACAAATAAGGCATTAGGGACTTTATTATTGCTAAGACTCATACTTGAACTTCAACATGTACTGTTTGTTGCTAAGTAAGTATAGGGCCATGTTTAAGGATATATTCTGATTCTGATTTCTGATATGATATAAGACAAATAAACTGCTTCTACAGAAGATTCTAAAACTGTTTATATATTTTTTATTTCTTTATTATCAGCGACACGTGAGCATTTTTATATTAAATGAAGAACTACTGAAATTATTTTTAGATTACACATAAATGGATTCATCAATTCTGGGGCTTCAGTGAAACCAACCTACTGAGCCTACTGGCACAATCCGAAGCCATTCCATAGGACTGATAACCGCCAATAACGGCCATTTATTGGGATGATAACATCCGAAGCGGCTGCAAG
>NW_015159213.1:0-1044 GCF_000732505.1 Cyprinodon variegatus
ACTAAAGGGATAAATGGGTATTGACTATGGGTATGCTGGTCTGACAGAACACCGCTCTTCCTCGCATGGTTTTTTTTTTTAGATAATATGGAAATCCACCGGCATCACTGCGGACACCACGTTCGGTGTAAATGCACCTTTAGAGCAGCTCTATCTTGTCGTTCCTTTCAGTCCATTAGGACATCTAGTTTTGTTGCTCTGTGGACGTTAGCCTCCTGAAGTCTAGCTCAGTTTTTTACTCATAACCTTGATCTCATGGATATTTTGGACACTGACTTAAAGAAGTAGTAAAGTCAGAACACAGAATAAATAAAGCAGCGCTTCATCAGGATAGATGCTGTCTGATAATGAGAGCTGGAAGATTTACAATGAAAAAAAATTTATCTAAATAAGTGCATTTTTCCTTGAATTGAGGAGGTAATTGAGACACTTTGCCAATGGAACAAGACAATTTATATTTAAAATAAGATTGCAGACAATTGCATTGTCTGTCATGGTTCCATTGAGGTTTTGAGGACCCAAATACAAAGATCAGGAGGCAGAGGTGAGTCTTGAAGGTCTAATAAATTAACTGAGGCTAAATCCAAAATACAAGAGATCGTGAATCAGAAAACTTCATGGGAAAACTCAAATGGAGGGCCAGGAAAAGACGAGGAACCAGCACTGAGGAACTGCACAGGGAGAGTATATATGGGAGACAGAACAAAGACAGGACCAGTGAGTTGATTGGGAGCAGGTGGGGATGGAAGCATCTAGAAGGAAGCCAAGGGGAAAGGAAACGAACACAAGGGGGCAACAGAGAGTAACTCAAGAACACTGCTAGAAAAACAACTACTAACTAACAAATAACAACTACTACAAAGAAACTAAAAATAATCTTAAACAGAGGGAAGAACCCTGACATTGCCTTATTATCTTATTAATTTTCTTATTTTAAGAGTAATAATACTCCATTGGCAAATCATCTTATTCACCTACTTAAATTTACTTAGTTTAAGACATTTTTACTTATTTCTAGATGTTTTTTCCAGTGTAACCTCTGAG
>NW_015159214.1:0-1043 GCF_000732505.1 Cyprinodon variegatus
CCTGTGTATACGGTAGTCAGTCTTTAATTACTATGGTTTGTCTTTTCACTGCTTTGCAGATAAACCTAAAACATTACTCTCTTAAACAATTAAGATCTAATGCTAATATGTGTATACTTTAGGATCCTCATTAGCCTCTTCTTCCAATATTCTTCCTGGTGTCTGCACCACGAACATTCAAATAAAATCATGCTTTAACAAACATTACAAAAAAAGACTAAATTAACATATTTAAGGACAAAAAAATCAATAATTCAGAAAATGCTATTATTGAATACAATAATTTAATAATAAACTATATCAAAAATACCATAAACACACAATCAAAATCAAACACTCAATTTAATAAAATTTTGAGAGTGTTAGTTTTTGGTAGAGGTAATATAAAGCAACAATAGAAGCATGTCTACTAATAAAGCTAGTCTATTCTGAATAACAAACTATTGAAAGAGCAGGCTAAATGATTTATGTGAAATCAAGTCTCTATGTAAAAATAAAAAAGAAGCGGCACACTAGTCTGTATTTGGCTTTCATATGTGATAGGCAGTGATGCATGAAATTAACATCTGTTGTAAAAATGATATTGGAGCCCAAGTCGCAGTTTTATTTTTAACTACATTCAGTTTATCCAGATGTTTCCTTTTTAGAAGTAACTTTATATTGTGATATACTCACATCGTAAACGTTACATTTTCCCTTGATATTCTTCAGGGAGTAAAACATTTCTCCATATCATGATGCAAAACAACCTTAAAAACATTAAATCATTCAGAGAAAATAAGTTAAAAGCTACATAGTAATGTGATATCCCATTTCTTTTAAATGTTTACATTTATAGCTTACTCAGCTTTCCTACATATACAATAATAAAAGGTACAATACTGTGTTTGTGTGCATAGGCCAGTTAGCACCTCCCGGCAAGGTTGAGAAAATATTGAAGAAAAGTCCAAGATCCAATGCGATAATATCCCAAAAATAATTGGTTCCAAGAGAGATAAGACTTGAATAGTGCTGGGAATGCAGTATGGAAGTAGGGAGGCATT
>NW_015159215.1:0-1043 GCF_000732505.1 Cyprinodon variegatus
CGTCAGGTGTTGTGCAGGACACGTCTTGTTACAGTTGCTACTTCATGAGGTAAAACGACAAACCTTAATCAACACTTAAAAAGGAAAAAAAAAAACACCACAAAGCCATGTATTATAGTTGAATGGCTAGAATGCAAACTACCAATGCCTCAGCTTCAAATAAGCAAAGTAGGAGCCGACAGGGATCACTGACCAAACTGTTTGAAAGTGCTACTCCTTATGAACCTAATTCAAAACGTCACGCTGAACTAACTTGGGCAATAATGGAGTTTATAGCAAAAGACATGATGCCCGTTAGTAATGTGAACAAACCTGGGTTTACAATATTAGTAAGCACGATGGATAAGTGGTGTTCAAGTTCATATGCTTGTTTATTTTGTGTTAATTTGAGTTTGATTTACCCATAAAATTTCAACTGGTTGAAAGAAGACATTTGTTTTCTATACTTTTCCTGCACTTTAGCACATTTGATGCCACTGAATGCTTTAAATAAATCTAATGAGTATTATAAAAAAGATTGATTTATTGTTCTTATTTGTTTAGAAATGCATGATAAATTAAACTGAAACAAATTGCATTAAATCTTAATATAAGATTAAAAAAAATGGTAATTAGATTATTTTCCAAAATCGTTCAGCCCTGGTTTAAAAGCTTGTTTTCAGCTCACATTAATCTCATCCTTCATAACCTTTTATTTTCCACATTTCTTCCTCCCCTGCCCTGAGTGGGTTCATGCGTCCTGTTCTTACACACATCCCCGTCACTCTGGTGCATCAGTTAACTGAGCTCCTGTCTGCTGCTGCTTGGCCTGTGAAGCAGATAATTCAGCTGTGCTGTCGCAATATAGTTTGTTAATCTGTTGCATCTCCCTGCCTCCTGCTGCTGTTAGAGATTAACAGAGTGTAATCCAGGAGAACATCTTCTGCTTTCTATCTTAGATGTTAGACCAAAGGTAACATTGTTTAATTAAATAACAGCTTCTCCCCTGATCCAAGTTACTTCTGGACTTTATTTGGGCTGCGTTGAAAAAAATACTGTTTATA
>NW_015159216.1:0-1043 GCF_000732505.1 Cyprinodon variegatus
CGCCACGAAAGATCCAGCAAGAAAAGATTCAAGGCTGAAGGAAATTCCTGTGCAGCCTTCTTTCAAAACAATAAGTGTTATTCTGGATTCGACCTTCCCCCTTTTTCTAATCTCCCCTGGATGTTATGGTGAAAGGGCAAAGAATAACTGACCCCCCTCCCCTATCCGCAAACATCCGTGGATGCGCTCAAAACTGTTGATAAACTTCCATCTCATCAAGGATATTGCCTGTGGTTAGCATTCATGGACATATTGAAAGCATTCATCATACACACACAACTAATGTCTCAAATGTCAGATTGACATCATGTGACTCTGCCTCTGACGTGACCCTGAAACGTCTGTATCGTGTTTTTATATGCTTTTCTTGTGCTGAGGTTTTTTTTTTTTTTTTCATATCTCAAGCTGTAAAGGATAAAGTGTGAAATATGTTTTTTTTTCTCCTCTCTGCCCAAATGTGGCTCCTATCTTTCCACAAAGGCCTCACTATAGGTAACTGCCTGGGACCTGGGAAGCCATGTAACTGATGGGCACCTAGCAAGCCATAAGAATGTGCCACTGGCTGAGTTCTGCAGCATGCATGGCCTCAGTAAATCCACCCCTAATCTTTGACAATAAAGATTGATTGATTGATATTGATTGATTTTACATTACTTAATGATTTCCTGATCATATCCAGGCACTTTAGATATTTGTGTGAGTGAAACATGTGGACTTCATTCAAGGTAAAAGTTTAAAACTCAGTTTTAAAAGGTTTAAGGTTCAAAACCCCATTCTATAGGACTGATAACTGTCATGTTGGGTTCAAGGCGTCTAACCCACATGCAGAAAACACTCAAGAACACAGGGGAAAAGTTAAATGATTTATTTAAACAAAGTTCACAGAGTAATGATGCACAGGTTCTGGGTTCTTCGAACTGGTCACGGGAGGGACACCACTGAGGAGGACAGAGCAGTTAGTATTGATCCAGGAAACTTGAAGTTTACAGATGACGGGGAAAAATACCTGCTCAGAGATGGATCTGATCAGCAGGGGGGAAACC
>NW_015159217.1:0-1043 GCF_000732505.1 Cyprinodon variegatus
ACTTTTCCTTTAAGGCTAGTCTAGGCTTAAAACTGTCATTTTGATAAAACTTTTAGTGAGAGTGGCTAAAGATATCCTGAGCTATATCTACATTTATGCTGATTTTGGCTTAGGCTGCGAAAGGACAAAGGGACAACGGGTTCTGCTTCCTTCTATTTCTATTCTTCAATTCTGCAGTATTTACTACTTAAACTCCTAACTATATTCTCTCTACTTTTTCTCATTATAGTAGCTTAATCTGGTCTCTCCCTGTTTGGCTGTGACACCATCCTGGAGAGAAGTATAAACGGGGCTATTGCCATCAAGAAGAAAAACAAATGAATTCAAACCAAGGAAGTCATTGTTAGCTGCTTTAGATTCCTCACAAACACTCATGATCCAAAGTTTGCTCATGGTCTCTTTACCCTGTACCAGTTATTTTTGGTTTGCTGCTTGTTATCTATATGTTTCTGGACGATTTACAAAGACAATGGCAAACAGAATGTTAAATTCATTATGAAATAATTTGGGGGCTTATGTGGTTTGTGGAATCTGTGAATATTTTCTGAGGTTATCTAATGAATTTGCTTTCAGTATCAACATGAAAGCCTTACCTTGAAAGAAAGATGAGGCTTCACAAGACTTGAAAATTCCCAAACTCCCTAAAATTCATCTTGCCAGGAGCCATCAGATGCCTTTGTCTCCATCAGAAATGTTTCGGACCAATGAAATGCAGAGAAGTGTATGATGGCAACATGTCAACTAAAGGTGGAAGGTGGAAGACAAAGGCAGAATAACCATTGTTGTGCCGGTTGAAGCTGGAATACCCTCTATGTATTTTTGAAAAACTAGCAAAAGGACAACATTTTTACCTTTGGGAATGGGTATATACTTTTTTGTCCTTACCAAGCGGATTTGGTAAGATTTTGATTCATCCATTAACTCTGTGAAACAAATCAAGAATGTGATATATTTCAGCTACTACCGCTGCTGTGACGACAGGTCACTAATGGACTCGAAAAATTTTACTTAATTTCTCTCACTTTTGCAAACACTTTCTACAG
>NW_015159218.1:0-1043 GCF_000732505.1 Cyprinodon variegatus
TTTTATTCAAACAAAATAGTTTTTCCACAGTTGTTTTTTTAATTGGGTTGGAAGTCATGTGTTCATTAATCTTTTTGGCAAAACCAATCAATCTAATTTGGCAGTAATTTTAACAAATCTATATTTTTACTAGGGCAAACCAATACAATGAGTGGTTTCCACTCCAGAATCATAGACAGGTTTCAGATATTACAGACTAACAATGGTTTCCATTTGCATGTTTCCAAGCAATACAAGGCCTTGTCTATATAAAGCAGGGGTCACCAACCTTTTTAAGGCTACTCCATGGCTACCGAGTCATAGGAAGGGCTACCAATACTGACCTATGAACTGGAGGGATCAGTGTTCACCTACAGTAAATCTCATCCATAAAAACTCAGTTTTATTCCTATTTTATTGTTTTATTCATTTCTAATTTTCTTTTTAATATTGTCATTTTGAAACTACTGAAATATGATGAAATAGTTAACATGATGAAATAATACATAAATGATTAAAAAGAAGAGCAACAGAATAATAAAAAAATTAAACTTAACCCACTGAGTGAGTTCTTCTGTTTTCAGAAGACGAAGAGGGCCCCCCATGTGGTCCTGAGGGCCCCTTGGTGCCCGCGGGCACCGTGTTGGTGACCCCTGATATAAAGCCTCAAACTCACTGCGGATCCAGACAATTGAATTGAGAAAGCTTCCTGGTGGGGAAGCGAAACGCCTTCAAATCTTGGAAACCTAGTCCAGTGGATTATTTTTTTACTTTTACGGAATTCCCTTCTAGATGCCGAAGATTGACTGGGAACAGCCTCAGAGGAGCCTCCATTTAAGCAGAGCTCTTTGTTTCTATGGGCCAACAGCAGGCTGGATGCAGTACCAGTGGGAAACATGAGACATCGCTGATTGGACGACGGCGCCGTTTGACCCTTGAACCGGAAGTCTGAACAGTCCAGCTTCTTTTAAGTGTGTCTTCAGTGTACGTAAACTAACTGAAATTTCGTGATTAGTCTTGAGCATATCCAGTATCACCTCGTACGTATGTCCTGATTCAAAATA
>NW_015159219.1:0-1043 GCF_000732505.1 Cyprinodon variegatus
TTGTCATTTATAGGTGTGTGATTAGCACTTGTCACACAAAGCATGTCAACAAATGATGTGTTTTTGTTCAACTCTGTGAGGTCGGCTGTGGCTATACTATGGAAGTAACAGTGAGTTTATTACTTTCATTTTTCTGTAGTTGAGTTAGCGTTAGCTTCCATGACCGGCTCCGTGATGCTGGTTTTCCTTTAGTATAAGTGCCAAAAGCGTCACGTGACAAAGAAAACGTAACGGGATTGGCTGGGTGTTGGACACAATCCATTGCTAATGTCTGTGACCTGAAGTAACCCTTCCCTTTTTACACTGAATTTAGACGCCGAATTTAAGACAGTGAAATAGAGCCAGTTGAATCTCAGGAGGCTGAAAATATTGAGTTTGAATTTTGAAAGGTTGAAATTTTTTTATATGAAGATTTTTTTAACACTGAAAAATTTAACTGAAAAATAAGTATTGAAAATTTAATCACTTTGAAATAGTAATGTGAATTTTTATCTTGAAGAGAAAATAACAAATGAAATTTCAACTGTGTAGAAATAATGACAATCAATTTTTTTTTAGGTCAAATATGTGTTCTGAATATATTTTAACACTGAAACAGTAAGTACAAACATACAACATTTAAATTTCAGTGACATTTTTAATTCAAATCCCAGCGACAGATTTACTTCCATACTATACAGTGTGTCGTGCAAAGGATGGTGGGCTACTACTTCAGACTAGGTGTGTCCTGATCCGATCCACGTATCGGATCGGACGCCGATATTGGCAAAAAAAATGCGTATTGGTAAGGCATGTAAAAATGCTGATCCAGACTGCCGATCCAGTTTAAAAAAAAAAAATCCGGTCCGTATTTTCTAGTTTCGCCGATTGAAACGATCCATTCCACTATTTTGCGTCAGTGTTCCCCGAATTCGGTCCAGAACACCTTCCACACACCCACAGGTCTTTTTGGGTCTGTCTCCCGGCCTAACCATTAAAACAGGTGAATTGGAAGATAGCTGGGAAAATGTCAGCCGTGTGGGATTATTAGTGGAGGAGATTGG
>NW_015159220.1:0-1042 GCF_000732505.1 Cyprinodon variegatus
AGGAGTTCCATCAAGATGATGCCAACAACTGGGTTGGTCCCCTACCTTTCCAGTTGCCATTAAGGCGGCTACCCATAAGCAGACAGCTCGCCAATGACCAGCTCATGTCTCTACGATGGTCATTGGACAAAAAACCTGCCATGGAGACACACTTCTTGGACTTTATAGAGAACATGCTCAAGCGACAACATGCAAAGATCGCACCACCATTCCAAAGAAACAAAGAGTGCAGGTAGCTACCTCTGTTTGGAGACTACCATCTGAAGAAGCCAGACAAGATCCGCATCGTCTTCAATTCCAGTGCAGCGTATGACGGAGTGTCACTCAACGACGTCCTCATTACAGGCCCCGACCTCAATAACAGCTTGGTGGGCGTCCTCATGAGGTACAGGAAAGAACCAGTGGCTGTCACAGCTGCCATTGAGCATATGTTTCATTGTTTTGTGGTGAAGGAGGACCACAGAGACTTCCTTCGCTTTCTGTGGTACCAGAACAATGACAAGGCAAATGAAGTCACTGAATATTGAATGAGAGTCCACACCTTCGGAAACAGTCCCTCACCCGCCGTCGCCATATACGGCTTACGAAGGGCTGCTGAAGAAGGGGAAGCAGAGTTTGGTCCTGCAGTGCGAAGATTTGTTGTACATGAGTTTTACGTCTATAATGGGCTGAAATCATTCAGCACTGAAGAAGAAGCAATCTGTGTTGTAAACCAAACACAACAAATGCTTGCAGCTTCTAACATCAGGTTACACAAGCTCACTTCTAATCGGCCTGCAGTTCTGGAATTCTTTCCGTCTAATTATCTTGCTCAAAATATGGAAGATTTGGATCTCTTTGCAGATGACCTGCCTATTCAATGCAGTCTGGGATTGTCCTGGAACATCGCGATGGACACGTTCACTTTCCGAATCACCTGTGAACAGAAACCCTTTACGTACACGAAGGGGGGTGCTGTCGACTGTGAACAGTGTCTACGACCCACTAGGGTTCCTGGCCCCAGTCACCATTCAGGGTAGACTGCTCTTGAGAGAGCTCACCA
>NW_015159221.1:0-1042 GCF_000732505.1 Cyprinodon variegatus
TAAAAAGGAGTTGTGAACAGTAATTTCCTAAGCTATGCCATGGATTATCATTTGGTTACATTTAGATTTGGACTTTGAATCATTATGGGAAATCACTGAAGTGAAGTTCTCTCTATATGTTTATTGACTTGGTGAAATGTGATCCTCTGTCAAGTTTCATTCCTGTTCTTGCAAAATTTCCACTAGAATTAGCTTGTATCTAATTCGAGCTAGCTTAAAAAAACAACAACTAATTAGTCCTCTTTGCTTTCCTACGTAAAAGAAATGCACATAGCAAGTTCAGAACAATATGTAATTTAAGGTTTCTTTACCATATCGGGCCTGATCTTCAAAATGTCTGGGTGTAATAAATTAATTAGCATGAGAAGATCCAGTCTTCATACAAGTTGCAAAGTAATTTGTGCATGCAACATTTGCAGAGAAGCTGGTGCAAAACTCTTTGCTTGCATGCCTTCATGAATATGCATATCATATTGTAATGACCAAACTGTGCAAATTAAAGGGTGGAGGATTTTCAAATTTAAATTGTATGTACCACCCTCAATGAGATTTATCAAACCTCAAAATAATTGTAGTCTTAGCTTTTGCACCTATGTTTATTTATTTACTTTAAGTCAAGTAAAAACTGAAATGCAAATATTTCTTCAGCTTTTTTATGTCAAAATAAGGCATTGGTACGATAACTCAGGATGCTTGCAATCAGTACAAAAGCAGAATATTAGTAGGAAAAAGATATCTGTTGAGGCTGAAACACATGAATGCAGCAGGACTACAGGCAATCCTTATGCTTTAAAATCTCTTTACTGAGTGTTGTTATGTAGTATGATATTGTAATGGACCTACCTTGTTTTCAAATAATTTTTGTCAAGTGGGTGTTGTGAGGAGTCGGTGAGGATATATCAAGCCATTTAGAACAAAATTTCACTGTAAATATGACCATGGCCCCTTCCTTCAGAGAAAGCAGACAGTCAGGGGGGAAAGCAGTCAACTTTTCCAGGTTTTGTGACTCATATCTTTTTAATTTAGCTTATATTTTTAGAAT
>NW_015159222.1:0-1042 GCF_000732505.1 Cyprinodon variegatus
ATTTTAGGGAAGACAGTGCTTCTTGTAAGTGTTGCTATAAAAATACAACTTTATTCTCATAATATTAGGACTTTATTCTAATATTACGACATCATTCTCGTACTGTTGTGATTTTATTCTCCTAATTTTATGACTTTATTCTGGAATTACAAAAGAAACCCTCTAGCCTGGCCCTGATACTCCGCCGTAATCAGTGTTGGGCATGTTACTTTGAAAAAGTAATTAGTTATATTTAGTTAGTTACATCTCCCAAAAAGTAACTGAGTTACTCCACAAGAAAGGTAACTAGTTACTAGTAAAAGTAACTACTTTTGGATTTCTCGCCCCCGTAACCCTCACCACCCGGCCCCCACCTTCTCCCCATGTGTTTCCAAAGCTAGCTGAATAGAGCGAATGACAAAGACAAGAACCTGCAGAGACTTTTGCATTTATTGCAACTCAACGTAAATGACATCAGGGGGGAACGCTATCTGACGGGACTATAAACCCCGACAGATAGCGTTCCCCCTGCTGAACATGGGGGGAACGCTATCTGACGTAGTGTAAATATCATCAGGCTGCATTACCTCTACTCATGGGTGTGAAGTTTTTTAACAGGGAGTTTTATTTATCTATCTATCTATCAGAGACATTTCAGTCATGCAGCATCGCCTGCAGAACGACTAAACATGATTTCAACATAGACAAATTACTAAAATAAAGCTTCCCTTTCTCATTAAATATGTATGAGAACCTTTTTATTAGAGACATTTCAGTCATGCAGTGTTTCAATGATAACAAAACCAAACATTGGATACTTTCTGTGCAGAGCAGCCTGCCATCATGGCACAAAAAAGGATAATAACAAACATAAAAGTCCAAATGTTTTTATACCCCAGCAGTTATTAATGAAGGGCTCATTTTATTTCAGGAATTTCTTTCTCGTGGAAAATGGGAAATTTATCTAAACAGATGAAAAAATATAATTTTGATAATTTTTTAATACTGTTGATGATTGGAAAATTCTTAATTGGTTTTAGAGCATCCATCTTTGTATAATTAT
>NW_015159223.1:0-1042 GCF_000732505.1 Cyprinodon variegatus
CTGTCAATGTCTTTCTAATACACAGGTGAATGATATTCAGTGCTGTATAAAAATACTGCTTTAATATGACCGATAACAGACAGTTGGTATCATAAGCTGTTACTGAAAATTACTCTAAAGGCGATTTTCTGTAATCTTGGCAAGTTCAGACTGAATTTCTTTGTCTTTAGTTTCAAACATTTACATATTTTGTCTTCAGCTGGATTTTTATTTAACAAAAAACCTATTTTCAATATAGTTTTCAAAAGTATTATTATTGAATGCATTTATACAACAGCAACATTTTAAATTCAGACAAAAGTCAAAAACTATAAGTCTGCACCTTGAATTACTTTTTAAATAAAGCCAGGGTTTGTGTTTTAGATCCAATTTAAAACAAGGTTTCCACAGAAAGCAGTGGGAAGCTGGTGATATACAAAAAAAAAATAACAATAGTGGTAGAAATGGCATCAACTACAGTAGCAATGTTCTTGACGCAACAGAGGATTCAGTGTCTGGTGAAGCAAACATACCCATTTCTTTCTCCACATTTTGCAACAATAGATCAGTCCACATTAATATATCGATTAAATGATTAACAGCTCTCATTACAATGATGCAAAATGAAAATAATTGATTTATCTTTAGGATTGCCTTTACCATGTCAGAAAGTGAACAGGTGATCTATTTTTATAACATTTTATTAAAATGAAGGCTGCTTTTAGTTAAATTGTTGATAGGCATATAATATGGCATTATATCGATCACAGACTTGTAAATTAAAATGAAATTAAAACCTAAAAGGGTAGACTTTGTGATATTATAAATCCTCTTCATAGATACAGTACTACATTGTGATAAAGCTGCCGATTTACACCCTTAGTAACCACCACTAGTTTTAAAAACTTTGGGGGAATTTTGTGTGATGACCGACAAAAGATTTAAAAAATAGCAAAGTATGCAGAAAAATAAACATAACTGCTACTACTTTTTAAAAGTAAAGAAAAGCTGTGCCAGTACTTAGTTAAAATATATATATATATATATATATATATATATATAT
>NW_015159224.1:0-1041 GCF_000732505.1 Cyprinodon variegatus
ATAAACACAACCACATATTAATCACATTTTGGTCACATTGTTTAAAAATAGAAAAGGGCATCAGCTGTATTTTTTCAAATTTTGTATTTATTATTATTCATAATGAGTCTAGAGCTTATGTCCAACGACAGCCTAACTTATGCATAATTTCGCCTGGAGGCGCCCGGCCTGCATAAAAAGATTTCTTTGATCGTGGTATTAAACTAGTTGCTGATTACCGCCCATCAAAAAAATAAATATAAAGAACAAACAAAAAGAAAATAAGAAGGTTGGCACTCACGGAAGATTCAGCGTCATGTCTGCTAGTGTTGGTAGTGGCTGTGGGCGTGAATGCAGGGAGGATCTATCACGCTCACCTTCACGCTCACCCTACAACTGCCAAATTGATGAGATCATGCTGATGTTGGAGGAGAGCTAGTATGTATTCCCGTCTCAGCCTTGCAGATCCTCCATCTCTTGTGGAATGTTTGAAGTCTTGGGGAGTACTGACAGTTTCCTCCTGTGAACCCTCTTTTTATCCAAAATGCTGCCAATAAACCGTTATACATTAGCAGTAAGTTACAAACACGTTTAACATTCGCCTGGAACATTTCAAATACAATAATATGTGTTGGATACGTTCCTGATAAGTTATGCTCAAGTTGCTAATAGGTTTTGGATAAGCTAGACACCACGACTTATAAGTAAACTTGATCAAAATGATCAAACAACTTACCTGCAACTTATGTCCCACGTATGAGCATGAGCTGACATACTTGCCTTATGTCGACATGTGGCAGTGTGTTTCAGCGTGCTCATAACTTATACAAAAGTGACGCATAATTTATACAATGCATGCCCGTGTTTTTGCCAGATTTTTCGTATGCCAGCAATACGCTGGCTAAATCAAGGTGTGACAGGCATTTTAGAGATTGAACTGAGGAGATAGAATGAAGCAGAATGATGAAATGGGGGTCCCTATGTCCTCCAGAAGTCTAAGCATATAGCAGCATAACTATAGAGATAGTTCAGGATAACCTGAGCCACTCTAACTATAAGCTT
>NW_015159225.1:0-1041 GCF_000732505.1 Cyprinodon variegatus
CTAAGCATTTTACCGAAGACAGCTTTCAAAATCTTGGACAGTTCAAAGCAGGATTTGCTAAACTTCTTTTGCTGAAACGAGGGGCTGTTCCTACTGTAAGGCCATCACAACCGCAAGCTGGAAGTATGATTCTGTAGCTAAGCTATTGATAGCAATGCTAGCATATCTATGGTGACCAGATTTGGGTTTCTGAAAAGGAGGAAAATTTGGGCGAGGGGGCTGCTGGGTCGCTGACTGGACCGGACCAGACCCGGTGATGGTATGCCTCCCCCTGCCTGCCTCACCGTAGGAAGCATATATAGAACGCATATGTAGGCATTGTCAAGGCTACCATCACCGGGTAGGGTTCGGTCGCTCCGTCCACCGCTGGCTGCCTGTTTCGACTACGTGCTGCACTGTAGTCAACCAAAATCCCAGACAATTTTGAAATTCCCCTAGGACATTTTTTTAGGTATGAAAAGTAGGACATGTCCGGGAAAAAGAGGACGTCTGGTCAGCCTGCCAACAATAATAAACAATTTGATGTTTCAGTGAGTGAGTGCTTGTTGCTATGAGGCGTCTTTGCTCAGCAGCTTCACTCGTTGTAAACCAACCAATCAGTGCACAGCTCATCTAAATATTCATGATCATACCATAAAATGAAGAAAACCTGTCGTTCCATTCTGGGGCTTTTAACCAGGCTTGCATTAGGTCTCATAGAACAGCAAATATACCATTTTCAGCCCAACCAATGTTACACACCTTATTCAGAGACCAGCACCAAATACCCTATAGAATCATTCTATGACCCCTTTAATTAACTTGTTTTATATAGATTATAGGGATAACAGTTGTTCTGAATAAACCCTGAATTAACTGGATTATATCCACACTTGGATCTCAGTTTTTGGGAAAAATATCAACAGTTTTGATCTTAGGATTATTTAGAGAATATTTATTAGACCTGAAAATCTGGTTTGTGTTTTAGAAAAGATATGTTACAGTTTCTTTTTAATGCAGCTATCAATTTAATTACTCCCAGGGATGTAACACCCTGCTCTA
>NW_015159226.1:0-1040 GCF_000732505.1 Cyprinodon variegatus
GGGAAATGTATGAAATGGAGAAGCAAAACATTCATCCTTTGGTATGATTAAATAAAACTGGAAAGTTTATGAAACATGAAGACGAACTATTTGGCGACAGAGATGATACTGTTTGAAGAAATTGAAACTCTCCTCTTTTAATCTTTGCTGAGGCTGTTTTTTTTTTTTATATATATATTTTAACATATTTGTTGTAAATTTCTATATTGGTATTTGCTTTTTTTGCTATATTCCCTTTTTGTTTGTTTCCTTGTTTGCTTTTTTAATGCATGTTTTGCAGCAAAGACAAAGAAAGGAAAATTGTTTATAAATGATACTTCACAGAATCATCCATTCGTTTTATTACCTTCACCATTTTCTTTATATACCGTATATATATTTTAAGATATTTGATTTACGTTGATGTCTAACTTGATTTTCAGAACATATGCAGTTAAACCGCTAACTTAAGTCCTATCCTTTCACTATTTTGACAGTTCTTTATCTGTCTTTCTTGCTAGAACATAATATGACATAGACAGAAAATGTGTCATTGTATACATAATAATAATTAAACTTTAATCTCACACTTGAGAAATCTATCTCTGCAATGAACTCAAATGCTTGGGGAGTAGTGGGCTGCCATTGTGTGGCACCCGGGGAGCCGTGTGTTATGCTCAGAGACCCAGAGTGGAAGCTATGAGGATCTAACTGGGCACCTGCAACCTTCTCAGAGCACAAGCGCACTGTTCTAACCCCACGGCCAACATTCCCTCTGTTCTGAGAACACTCTAATGTGGAGGTCTTCAACGGGGGTCCACAGAGGTACTGCATGGGGGTCGTGAAAGTTTTGGTTGATTAGACTTTTTTTAATATTCCCCCCTGCAATTTTTTCCACCAACTGAAATGTCTTTAAAATCCACATAAACATGAATCCAACACACTGTAGTGAACAAATAAATGGATGCAGAAGATGTCTTTCAGTCATCAATGCACACATTCAGCGACACACAGGAGCTCTTTCAAACTGGGCACCATTTCATTCACAACACCTGTCCCAT
>NW_015159227.1:0-1040 GCF_000732505.1 Cyprinodon variegatus
TGTTCCAGGATGCCTGGTGTGTGTGCGGAGGTTCACCATGGTAACGGAGAGGTTCCTCCAATCAGAGTTCCCGTCCTACCAGCACCTGGACCAGGACCGCTTCATCACCAGCAGAACCAGCAGGTACGCAGTCTGGAACAGAACCAGTAGGTATTTGTTCACATGGGGACCTGTTGGGTTTTAATCCAGAGAAATGTGAGTTTAAAAAATTAAGAGGAAATAATCAACACAGAGACAGGGTTTTGTAATGACGTCAGCCTCTGCAGAAGCGGAGAGAAGGTGTTGGCTCAGAAACCAGCACCTTCTCACCCAGATCCCTTCACAGCAAAGCCTTTTATTAACAGTTTACAACATCATAAGGCGGGCCTAAAACAGAAGAGCCAGTAATGATTATCTGGGAGGATGCAGGTAATAAGACCAACTGGCTGGATGGAAGTCACACAACCGTGTGATTCTGCCTCATGACCTACTGGAGGTCATAAAAGTTTATGACCCTCCTGATTGAATCACAGGACAGAAATGTAGCATCTTCTTTCTTTCAATGTTTCATATGCCCACACAATAATTTTATAATTATCACTACAACAGGACCGCTGGAAATGAACAGACATCATATTAATACAGGAAGTGATCAGTCATACTTTCTCTGTTAGAATTCCTGGGCTGCGTCCTTAGAAGGCCGGATTCGAAGGCCGATAGCGCGGCGCCGAGGTCTGGTTGGATTCCAAGAGTCCTTGTCATGCGGCCTTAAAATGCGTCCTTCTTTTAGCCCAATTTGAAGGACGGGTCCGATGTATCCTCGGTATCCTCGGATATCCCAGGATTCATTGCGAGACCAAGCAAGCTGTGATCAGAGGAAAGGTCACTTGGCGCCAAACAGTGGTGAATACTGGAAGTTCAGTTTAATATAATCCAGTCAGTAAATAGGTCCGTCTGAAATGAATGAAAATAGTTGTTTTAATGGTTATTGAGTCAGATATGTGGCGGTAATGTTTGGTTTATCTAAAGGTTTTTATCTGTTACTGTGTAAATGGGTTTGG
>NW_015159228.1:0-1040 GCF_000732505.1 Cyprinodon variegatus
TGTCTGAATTCATTCATTTGGCCTTTTCTACTTTTTCTTTCAATTATTGAAAAGATAATATCTTTCTAATTTGGTAAGATTAAATGATGTGAAATGTGTTTTAAAAAAAAATAATAATAATAAACATATGATCCTTGAGTGCTTTCAGCTTTGTAGTTTGGCCCAAAATGCCAAAATCTATCAATCTGTCTGTCGATCTCTCCGGCCTTCCTAGTAATGACCTTTCTTTTGTTTCCACCATATTTGTATATAATACCACGCACAACAAACAAGCTTCAAAAACTGTTTAAAAAAGAAACATGCCCAAAGCGTGACACATCCTGCACTGTACTTCAAAGTGGGCCGACTGGAGAGTTTGTCAATGAAAAGCTAAATTTTAGTCATATCTGGCTTCCAAGTTCAACCCATTTATATTTCTGATGGTAAAACAGGAAAAGCATTTTTCTGATATCACTCGAAAAGAAAAAGAAAAACATTGAAATGCAGATTGCACCTGACTGTTGTCATGGAGACATAGCCATTCCTGTCAGCTCTAAAAAGGTGACCCATATCGGAGAATATTTAGCATTTGTTAGAAGCTTTCTCTCAGTTTGTAATGGCACTGAAAATATGGGTCCTCATCAGGTGAAGAATATAGCTACTGAGAATAAACTGGTGTGTCTGGTATGTTATATATAAATCCCACAGGATTGGAGAGTCATGGGTCACTCAACAAAACTTTCATCAACCTGCTAAAATTCAGTATCAATGAGAAAAATACCATTGCTATATTTATATTATACTGAATTTTAAGGGTGAAAACTAAAAGTTATTTTATAAAAACAACAAATATTTCTTCATGTTGGAAGGTAACCTAATGTTTTTTTTTTTGCTATTTTATTATATTTATTTTTCAATGTTTAAAATGTCTTTTTTTTTTTTTTTACTTTTTTACCTTTAAATATGTGGAAAATGTGTAAATTTTACTAAAAGATATCCTTATTTTTCATGCAGTGTTTCTCTTTATTTTGCTCTGGTCACCATGCAGGACCAAACTGGGT
>NW_015159229.1:0-1040 GCF_000732505.1 Cyprinodon variegatus
TTTTATCAGATTCCACTTTCTGTTCAGTTAATTAATCTTCAGTTTTATTTTTTTTTTTTTTTTTTTTTTGCAGCATAAAATGAATGACATCTGATTTCCCCTGTAGTTGATCAGAGCTCATCTGGAATTTTATCAGATTCCACTTTCTGTTCAGTTAATTAATCTGCAGTATTATTAGATTCAAATAAATATAACAAATGTTTATATATAGACATTGAGTTAGATAAATTCAATAAAGGAGTGGTTCTGCAGGTGGGGACCACAGACCGCATCACAGTGCCTATGTTTTCTGGCTGATGTTTTGGTCCCTTTTGAATATTGGTGGTGCTTTCACACTCCTGTAGCTTTTTTTTCATTGGTTATCCCTACTTGAGCTAAATACAGCATTGGTCTTTTCACCTTTTCAGGCAATAGGCCAAGGTTCATGCAGGTAAATGTTAGATTACGTCTGTAGAGAGTGTGATCACTCTAATGCTTCACAGGGAAGGAGGTAAACAGTAAGATGTGGCTTAGATATTAACTAAATCTATTCAAGCATGTTTCATCATTTCAGACCTTCTGTGGGACTATTGTTCTTCATGCTGCAAAGGTCTCATACAGGAGCCTTTTGAAGCAGAGACTTGGGGTGTTTGCACAAATTCAGAAACAAAAATCTACCATTTATCTTCATTTTTTGACAGACATGGGATTAATACAAAAGAAAAATGATGTTAATGTGAAGTAATTTTGCAGGATGCTGAGCTTATGGGAGCTGTTTAAAGTTATTGACCCTGTTTATAGTCTCAGTATGATTGCAGGTGTTCTCTGAAGGGCTGAGAGGTTTGTTAGAGAACATTATTGAACAAAAATGATTGTGAAAACCAGGGAAACAAGCAGACAGGTGAGGTTAAAAGTTTAAAAACAGTGTTGGGGAAGTTAACCTCTGTCTGTAACCATCATGGGGTGCCTGTGGAGCAATCGGGGGTTAAGGGTCTTTGCTCAGAGAGCCAGAATGGCAGTCTATATATATATATATATATATATATATATATATATATATA
>NW_015159230.1:0-1039 GCF_000732505.1 Cyprinodon variegatus
AAAAAAAATTAAACTTGACCCACTGAGTGAGTTCTTCTGTTTTCAGAAGACGAAGAGGGCCCCCCATGTGGTCCTTGAGGGCCCCTTGGTGCCCGCGGGCACCACGTTGGTGACCCCTGCTCTAGTCTCTGTTTAAGGCTCCTGTTTGGTTGGAAATCTACTGGAATTTTGTGTTTGGAGAAAATCCTCTTGAGTTTTTCAGAGACTCCAGCAACGACTATGACCTGGATGACGGAGAATCTTAAACAAGCATGTTTTTGGAGGAAGAAAACACAAATGTTTCACATCATCCAAGTGTTTAGATGTTACTGAAGCACTGAGAGGGCTGATGTAATCTGTGCAGTGAAAGCTGCCACACACCAACAGGCAGCTCCCAGTGTGACTCACTGGGAGGCGGAGCCTGCAGCAGGGCTGCTGCTTTAAAAAGGCTCAGCTTCTAACTTAGAACAGAAACAGAATCCTGGATGTGGTCGACTGAGAGCTGCAGCCGAGCCGCTGAACAGAGGAAGCCTGGTAAGACCAACAGCTCACACTCCTCAGGATTAGGCTAAACATTTCAACAGGATTCCTCCTGTGCTGAACTCAGACTTCATTAGATACAGTGAAAGTCGTGTCATACAACCAGCTTGTTTTCTTATCTTATAATGGCTGGAAACATTGTGCAACCTGTTGCATTGATAGATTTTTACAGATCATAACATCTTGTTGTACTTTGACCTCCTTTCATCTTTCCTGATCTGAACTTTCACACAAAATCAACCAGTTTCAGAAACATTTCTACATCTTAAACAATTAAAATACTAAAATATTAAACATATTTGAAGTGTAACACATCATGTGTAAATAATTGGTTATTGTTATATTACTTTATGCTAAGTTCAAAAGGCAGCAGAGCAATAATAATATATAATAACTGGAAAGAATTCTGTCTGTAAAATAACCTTTTTAGCCTTGAACTAAACTAAAATTTAATATATTTATTTAGTATTTTTGTATTATTTCTCTAATAAAATCTGTTCCCTAATAAAACACAGGAAGC
>NW_015159231.1:0-1039 GCF_000732505.1 Cyprinodon variegatus
GGAATCGAAAAAAGAATCGTTCAGCGAGCTGCCAAACGATGCCATGGAATCGGAAAATATGGAACCGGTTCTGAACAGGAACAGACAAAAGGATTTTTTATCTTCAGTTAAATGAAGAAATTAAAAAAAACTACCTTGGCTCTAGGATGTCCCAGGAAAGATTCTATAATCTGTCTATACAGTATCAGCTTGCCAAGAAAATAAACTTTAAAGACATCATAAATGACTCTAACATGAAAAAAGTTGGGTTGTACGTAGGTGTAGAGGGCAGGGCCAAAAAGGCTGTTGTCCCGGGCCGTAGCATAGCTGTTAGCTGGCCTGATGACCTGTTCTGTTGCCTTGTAGCAAAAAGGTCCCAGATTATACTCCAATCCAATCAACATCCATTCCCATCCAGAAATCTTTCTCTATTCAAAATGTCTGGAGTAGTGTTGAGTTCCAGGCTTATAGAGTGGCCCAAAGAAAAGACTTGTTATGGCTTAGAAAACATGCAAATTGGACCAAAAAAAAAACAGGTCCTTCCCTTAGTAATGGGGAGTCGTTGAGGTTGTTGTTGCCCTGCAAAACTCGATACTAAATGCAGGCCAAAAAAAGTCTAGTAGTTTTTTTTTGTTTTTGTTTTTTTTACTTTTCTTGGAATTACTATGACCTGGATGACTGAGAATCTTTAGCAGTCCTGTGTTACAATTCAGTCATTTATTCTCTCTGCTTGTTCTCCCTGTGAACCCCTGGGTTCTCTCCAGGTACTCTAGCTTCCTCCCACAGTCAACCATGACTGTTAATATCTATTTGTCCATGTGTGGTTGCATGTCATCTCTGTGTTGCCCTGTAATTGACTGGTGACTGGTTAAGGGTAAACCCAGACTCTCTCCCATTGTATGGATGGATGGCGTTTTAGTACCAAACTTGTTGAAAGTTTAAAACTTGTTTTCCTTCTTACAGGTCTATGCTCTCTGCCCCAGTATATTTCTGATAAATATCATGTTGTAAATGAAAGAAAGACCTGGACTGAAGCCCAGGCCTACTGCAGGGAAAAGTA
>NW_015159232.1:0-1039 GCF_000732505.1 Cyprinodon variegatus
GTTTGACTAGGTGAGAAGATTTTATTTTCAAGAGCAATGTGTTTGAGGACATACAAAATAAAATGGTATGTTAAAACGGACATTAGTTAACACAATTCATAATCTTTTCGTTGGAAATATGGCTAAAAAATGTCAGATAGTGGCAATAAAACATTTGCAATGGTAACAACCATCCCTTCTTGTGGTGCTATTGTTCTCTAATGCTCTCTACAACCCTGTGCAGGAACTCACACAAATACTGTATTTGCATTAACATGAAATTACACAGATTGGCTTTACTTGCTCATAAGGTTGTCAGGCTCAGGGCTGATGGATCCAGTATTCAACGCTGACGAGCGGCATTCCCACCTAAGGCAGGAACCTCTGCGGATGGAGACAGTATGTTAGTGACAACGTCTTTCTAGAAGTGAATGACCATGAACGTGTGACACTCTAACCTGGTCTTATAGTTCAGTCCGAATCAAGAGGTAGAGGATGGTTCCGGCTGGCTGGCTACAAACATGGCTTGGCGATCAACACACAAAGTCCCAGATGCTGATGTATCGGTGGTCAAAGGACAGGCAGGAGGTCAGAACTGAGCAGGATGAACCAGAGGGTGAAGCCAAAGCCGATGTCATTGACGTGGTAGGTTGTCATAGCCAGGAGGTCAGAGATCCGTTGAGGTGCTGAAAGAGAATCCACAAGAGCGTCAAGTCACAGTTCTAGGTACAGTACACAGTGCGACTGACAGGCTGGACGAGGGTAGGCCGACTTAGTGGTTGGGAAACGGTTCCGGTCTGTACACAAACAGGCAGAGATCAGGCAGCAGTAAGAAGACAGGTCGGGCAAACAGATCAGACGGGAACAGGCAGGCTCAGAGGTCAAGGGGCAGTCTAGGTAAGGATCAGGTAGTCCAAACACAGGAACGCTAGAATAAGTCTAACCAATGGCTCAAAATAATCTGGCACTGATTGCTGGTCTGAAGGCTGGTAAAATAACGACTAATGCAGATGGATAGGATGAGTAGGTAATAAGAACTGAGTGGAGCTTAGCAGATGTG
>NW_015159233.1:0-1039 GCF_000732505.1 Cyprinodon variegatus
TGGCCTTGCTGTTACCTGTCACTGCCAATTAGTTATGACTATGTTCTTTATTATCATAACTTGACTCTAGATTTTAAGCTTATTGAGCCAATTAAGATAACCTATGTTTTTTGACTGCTGGAGGAAGACAGAGTTCCCAGAGAGAACACATGCATGGGGAGAACATTCAGACTCCTGTCATTTACTTTGTGGACTAGTGTGAGAAGAACCATCTTTGTCTCAACACCAATAAGACCAAAGAGATGGTGATCAATTTCAGGACAAGACCCCCACCTCACTCCTCCATGAACATCCAGGGCCAGCACATAGAAATGGTGGAGAATTTCAAATACCTGAGTGTTCATGTCAATAATAAACTGGACTGGACTGATAACACAGACGCCCTGTATAAGGAGGGCCAGAGCCGCCTCAACCTCCCGAGGAGGCTGAGGTCCTTTGGAGTGAACAGGCCGCTACTTAAAACCTTCTATGACTCTGTGGTGGCATCAGCCCTCCTCTAGGCTGTTGTCTGCTGGGCCTCTGGCAGCGCAGAGCGGGACAGAAAGAGACTGAACAAACTGTTGAAAAAGGCAGTTTCTGTCCTAGGCTGCACTCTGGACTCAGTGGAAGAAGATGCTGAGGGGAGGGTGCTGTCCAAGCTTACAATTAATCTATATCAGCTTAAATATATATCTATATAAATATATATGTCCAAGCTTAAATATTAATCTATATAAATACCCATATGAAAAACCTTGTGCAACAACCCTGTATAATAATACTAGTATAAAAAAATAAAAAAATAAAAATGACATGTGAACGAACTGTATATACTGTATATATCCCATGCACCCTTATCTTCCTTTGGCACATTCTTGTACTTTGACCATTTGAGCTGATGTAAAAAGTACGTTTCTCCACTGTGAGATCAATAAAGACCATCAACCAATCAATCAATCAATCAGTATAATCCACCTGCAGACCTAAAAGACCAACAGCTCAAACTTTTACCAGAAACTCCCATGATTTGATGGGCTGTTGAAGAAATTACCTTCTGTTT
>NW_015159234.1:0-1039 GCF_000732505.1 Cyprinodon variegatus
CATCCTTGTCAGTGTCCATGGCAACAAGAAAATTTGGATCCATACCCAGCCATATTTGTCTTGAACTGTTCAGTCCTCACTTTGCCTATATATATCTATATCTATATCTATATCTATATCTATATCTATATATATATATATATACATATATTTAACTTAAGACAACTAATACACTTTATTCATATTTTGTTAAGATCAACACACATCTGCATGTTTTACTGAATAATATCCCTGTAAATCTCAGTTTCTCTGTAAATCTGTTTCATAGAAAATGAAGGGGCTTTAATGGTAACTAATAGTTGTATGTTTAGTAAATTAAAACCTTTTTACTCTCTTAAGATAATCTGCTACTCAAATAAGCTTGTTACATATCTTTACTGTCTGTAGACAGTGCTGTAAATTAGTGATACGCAAATCTGCACCACCAACAACAAAATACAGTTTCAATGTAAATGTACTTTTTGAAGAGACTGATAACTTGATCAAATGCTTGGCTTTCTGTTTATGAGTCCTAATGTTTTTATTGTAAACTAGCAAAATAAAAAAACTCTTTGAAAGTTCTAGAGCAAAAGCTTAAGATTATTTTTTATGTTGTGATGATGTTCCAATCAGTGTTTGGACTGGAAAGTAAATAATATTCTATTATGATACCATACAGTTGTTGCACATTCCACACAGACAAGAGAAACCCGAAGACCTCTACGCCCTCAAGTGACTCCGCCTCAAAGCATCAGATACAGAGTGTGATATCCATTTCTAAACGATAGGGGGCGACAAATGTTCAGCCAGGAGGTTTTCTTTTCTTTCCAGGAGCCATTAAAACTATTAAAAAATTGTAATTAAGTCGTCCGGACCTAAATTGAATATTACTAAAATCATATAAATGATGACGTTGACAAATAAAGTGAATGGGGAAATGTTTCATACTTCTTTTCTTAAGCAAAAATATGATAGATAGATAGATAGATAGATAGATAGATAGATAGATAGATAGATAGATAGATAGATAGATAGATAGATAGATAGATAGATAGATAGA
>NW_015159235.1:0-1039 GCF_000732505.1 Cyprinodon variegatus
TTATTTTATTCTAGTTATTCTAACATGTTTGTGGTTCTGGTTCTACTCTAGAGGAACCAAATGTCATTCTGGATGGAAAGATGTGAATCAGAAAGCTCACAGCCACCAAGTCTGTGATTAGAGGAGAAATAAAGACAGTTCTAATGAAATCAGACAATCTGGATGATAAACACAGACTAAAACATGATGAGCAAACAGTGATGTCATCATCTGATGAACGTCTGCTCTCCACATTAGTGATGGGTCCAGCAACAGCGATGCGTCGGTGCATGCGTGGAGCCCATAGAGCTGTATACTGTATCGGTGCGCGTGTCGTTTCCAGAGAGTCATGTGACTTTTACAGGAGTTGTTTCTAACTGACTGACTCACTAAACTGGGTTTAAAAACGGATCTGGCAACATGATGCATCTGCTAAAAAAATGTCTCATCTTTTTGCGATTTATCATTAAAATGATCAAGAATTTTGGAGCCTAAAAGGAATAGGAATGTTTCAGCCGTTGTGTTTTTATTTTAATTTTCTCGTTGTGTCAAACTTTTCCTCTCAGTTATCACTCAACTTATCTGAAATAAAGTTAATTTCACATTGACTCTTAGTTTATTCACCGTTTTTACTGTACTTATTGTTTTAAAATATGATTTAAAATCCTAATTTACAAACATCCTCATTCACATTTTCCCCTAAATTATCATGTTATTATATATGTTTACATTATTTATTGGCTGAATATAAAAATATCAAAGATGCTTTCAATTTAAACATAGATGTGAAATAATACAATATAACCTACAATAACTTAAATGATATCATTGTACAAGGTCATCAAATCAATTCAGTTTAGTCTGTCCAATAAGCTGCCTGTAGTGTCGTTAAATGTCCAGCAGGTGTCAGTATGGCATCAATCCAGTTTGGCTTCAAGATGCCTCATTAACCATCACTGCTCCTCATCAATGTCCTGTTTGACACCACAGAGAATCTCTTCAGTCTCTTCAGGTCCTGGTTCAGCTGCAGACCTGCTGTGTCTCTGCTTTGGTTAGAGGC
>NW_015159236.1:0-1039 GCF_000732505.1 Cyprinodon variegatus
TATCAAAAAAGTACTCCAGAGTGTTGTTCAGCATGGGGGTGAGTAGAAAATGAAGGCTAATCATGTTTTGGGTGTACTATTCCTTTAAGTTTAATGGAGCGAAGCCAAGAAGGGCTTTAAAAACAAGTATTAAAATTTAAATCAAACCGAAAACGGAGCGTGAGCCAGTGCAGGGTGGAGAGGACGGGAGTGATGTGAAACTGGAGAGGTTCATCCAGACGTGTGTGAAAAAAATAAACCCAAAAAAAAACAAACACATATTTAAAAAAAACAACAGTATTTTTATTTTATTTTTCTGGCTCTTGGAAAGAAGAAAATAAAACCAACTCATGAACTTTTAATACCTCCAACACTTCACGGTTCAAACATGCCAACTTATCGTAGATGTGATGCAGGTCTATGTCAAACTCTCCCTGCTGCCTTTCGGCGTTTCGTACAACTTTCCCACGGATGATATAAACACTGGTGATGAGCATATGAAGACTGGGTATAACAAAGGAACAAACGGGAGGTAGGGACGTCCACAGGAAACAGTCTTTAAAGAGTCCAGCCTCCTGTTTGCTGCTGGAACACATCAATCGTATCTTCGTCTTCCATTTCTAGCTGCAAGAGAAACATTTTATCAGTGCAATCTGTGTGTTAAATGGAACATTTTTAGATAAAAAACAGTCTACAAATGCATTTATTAATGTAGCACTACTTTAAAAGTATTAATTTAGAGGCAGGTTTAGATAAGGTGAACAGAAGACCACTCAGGAAATACATTTTGTTTTAGGATACGGAAAAACAAATAGAGGCAACCTTTAAAAAAAAAAACAACAACAAAAAGGGATTGCAGTAAATTTAAAGGGGGGGGGGGGTTTATATGGAGTCAGAAAGAGGTCAAAATCTTTGGTAAATTCTAAATCTTAGTTGTAAATGAAAAAAATAAAACTTGACACAGATAAAATAGAAGTTGATATTTTACCTTATAATGTGAGAAATTAAAAAAGTAAACATAAAAAAATAATCAGTTTACTATATTAATTGCACTTTTTTT
>NW_015159237.1:0-1038 GCF_000732505.1 Cyprinodon variegatus
TATATATATATATATATATATATATATATATACATACATACATATATATACGGATAATTAGTTTCATCCAGACAATTAATTTCTTTGTGGTTGGACTCGGTCCTGCCCCAACTTGTTGTTCACCACATACCAAAATAAATGGTTTTTTTTTAAGATGATTCAAAGTTAAATTTGATGCTGTTACCATTAGTTATAAAACTAAGAAAATAAGTAGAACTAAGTTATCATCCAAAATTGTATAAATATTTTCCTTTAATAGGGTAGTGCAGTGCAGCATTTTAAGATTTTTTTTCTTGCATTACTTTTAGTTTTATACTTTAATTAGTTTTAAGAATGATAATTTTATACTTTTACTCGAGTAAAAAAAGCTTAAGTTAATACTCTAACTTCTACAAAGTATTTTTAAACAGTAGGATTTCTACTTGTACATGAGTAATAAACATTAATACTTTTGACAACTCTCTATATTTTTGTCTTTTTTAAGCTTAAAATGTGATTTTCCAGATAAGGAACTAAGACCAAGGTGAGTAGCTTGGCTGATCCTGGCAGGCGACAGAAGATGTAAATTAGACAGTGCTATATTTATATATTTTTTTGTATTTCTACTGATTGTATCTATACTATGTAAATTACTTGTAAAATGTTTTAAATAAATAAATTCAAATACAAAACACTAGCTGTAGGCATATATCTGTGTTTTATTTTATGTAAGAGAGAAAAATTACTTTAAATATATATTTTTTCTGAGATATGTTATTTCAATCTAGTTTGTTTCCTCTTATTTTTCTTATTTTATCTTTATTCTGTTGTGCAAATCATTCTTCACTCCTCTATGTCTATAAGGAGTGTTCCTGATGAACAGATTTTCTCCCCCGTTTCTAGTGTGTCAAAAGGCAGATGCCAGCTTTGCCCTGTGAAAAATAATAAAAATAAATCTATAAAACAATTCTTTCAATAGTTAAAGTGGGTATACAATTGTCTAATTACACAATTTCATAGCCAGGAAAAAAATTTGTTATTAAACAATTAAAACGGCAA
>NW_015159238.1:0-1038 GCF_000732505.1 Cyprinodon variegatus
TGCTGAATTCAAGTTTATTACACTTGTATAGATTTTCCTTTTTTGCAGTGCATGCAAAAGCTGCAGGACAGTGGCGCTCCAGGACGGACGTTGCCTACCTCTGATGTATGGTTTAGTCCTGGGGATGGCAGCGCCGCAATGAATTAGAAGCTAGAAGGACTCAAATAGAAGGCAGTCTTTAAAGAAAAACTGTGAGAGGCTGCAGACAACAGACATCCAGAGCTATACAGCCATGTATAAATGTCTCCAAATGGCCTAGACAAAGTCCAGTCTAAAACCTATTTGAGAATATGGGGAAAAACTGTCAAAGGACGTCTCCATCTAATCTGACTAAGCTGAAGTTATTTTGCATAGAAAAACGGTGAGAAATGTTGGTCTGTTTGACTGCAACCTATTAGAAAGTTTCCCAAGGAGACCTGCAGCACTGATAGCAGCTGAAAGTGGTTCCAAATACTGAATAAGGCGGGCTTTACCTGCACTACCAGCCTTTTACGGCTGCCTTCTGTATCTCTGCTTCTTTTTACTATCTCTGCTTCTATCGTTTTTATTTCTAGAAGTCAAAATATGTTCACAGGCTCTCTCTCCACAAATCAGAACAACCACAGACATTTTTTGCATGAGTTTTTTCCTGACTTTCTAACATGCTAAACTTAGATGCAAAAGCTGCAAACCTAATCAGTTTTAGATCTGAAGGTGAAGACAGAAACCCCATTGCGCAGCCCTTCTATTTCTATGTCTAACTTCTTAACAAAAAATAAATATCAATTAACCCCTAAAAACTGCTGTTACTACCTAACCCTGGTAGGATCTCCCAAGGCACACAGACTCTGGGTGATGGATAAGACAGAGAGGAGTTCAGAAATCCCATGTACACAAAAATGAGGTATGGGAAGTTGCCTCGTATGGCAACTAGAAAAACTCCCACCCTGGAGTCAGGCCTGGGGTTCTATCTCTATTCTCCCACTCTGCAGAATCTGTTAGTTCAATCTCTAACGTTCTGCTCTCTCTGCTTTTTCTCATAGTAGCTTCATCTGGTCT
>NW_015159239.1:0-1038 GCF_000732505.1 Cyprinodon variegatus
TCCTTGATTCATTAATTTTTTCCACAGTCATGCTTTGAGATCACAAACTGTGTGTGTATTGCTGATCTCTCCATTCAACACTCATTGTTAATGTTTTGTACGATTTGTTAATAAATTCTTCATTATTATTTAATTGACACATGTGTAATATTCTGTGTCATTTTTTTTTAAGTGAATGGAGGAAGAAAAAGCAGTATCTGCTTAAAAAACCTGACCTAAAAAAGATCAGCTGCATGTGTCAGGGATCAGTTAGACTGGTGTTAAATAGTCGCTATCTGCATCAGCCTTAAATACCCCATTTACACTATTCTTGAAAAACCGTGCCAAGACCGGTCCGAGCTCAGTAACTGAGATAGCTTATCGTGTGTAAATGGAAAGCAAACTGAACTGAACCGAGCTAACGGTAGACCAGTTCCAGAGGTGGGCTCGGCTCGGTTCTCTGATAACAAGAGCGCATAAGCAGAACGTGTCATCTCCGTCTGGCTGCACATCGCGATTCACACTCCATTCCAGTAGTTGGCGGTAATGCCCCTCCGGAAGTTGCTTGCCAACCAACACAAAACAGAAGAAGAACAACCGAAACAACAACCGAAAGCCGACTTTCTCAAGTAAATCCACGAAAGGTCGCCGTCTTCGCCTGACCCTCCTCAGACACCGAAGTACAGCAATAATAAACACGCATAACTTTCTGGATGTGACGGGCGCCGCCATTTTGATTTGCTTCATTCAATCCTTCTTCGTCTTCTTCTTCTTGTGTTTTATGGCGGTCGGCAAACAACTTTTGGTGTATTACCGCCACCAACTGCTTGATTTCCTCCTTCAATACTGGCAGTAATACCGCAGATCGTCACTAGGAGGCGAGGAGTTGAGGAACCGAGATAGCGTGATGTGTAAACGGTCGTCAGAACCGAGCTTGGCCTGGTTAACTGATCCGAGCTCGGACCGGTCTCGGCACGGATCGGTTTTTCAAGGGTAGTGTAAATGGGGTAAAAAAAAAAACTGTATCCGTCAAGCTTCTGTGAAGTGGTTGTTGGTAAT
>NW_015159240.1:0-1038 GCF_000732505.1 Cyprinodon variegatus
CAACATAAAAAAAACTAAACAACTAAGAAAAGTTGAACTACCTTAAAGAGAAATATACAAAACTAAAAAGTAATCTATCTTACAAGGTTTTGAACAACAGGAAACCTGGATTAAACAAAGGGCAGGTCTCCCTGCAAAATACATTATGACCAAACAAATGAGGATGTAAGGCAGTTAAAAGGCCCTGAAGTGCAGCTTCATAAACATTAAATCAGGCGCTGCTAATTGATGATTATATACAAGACCAAGAAAACTGCTTCCATCTTGAGGGAGACTGAGTCTAGAACAAAACATAAGGCATTACTTCAATTGAAAAACAGTCGATATAGGGAATCTTTCAACTCCAACTTTTGTGCAAAGTTTTAAGTTTGTTAACTTTCTTGCCATTCTTCCATTATTTTTCTTCTGTTGAAGCAATTATATTTCTATTTGGTTGTTTGCTTGGACCTGCTTTGAAGCTAAAAAAACACCTCCTTTGTCATCTACATACTTCAAACAGATCTTGTATCTGATTTTGAGTGAAAAACGGTAATGATGTGGCCACCACCATGCTTTTGCATGCATGTGGTGTTTTTTTTGGTTCTATGCTGTGTTTGTTTTTGCAGTTAGGAATCTGTTGGGCAATGTTTTATGTATGGTGTTATCAAAGGGTAATGCATTCTCCCAAAAGATTTCAGAATATTTTACACAGGCTTGGATATTTCTTTTTTTCAAACCTTCTGGTTGTTATTCCAGCCTCAAAAGACTGAAGGAGAATTTTGTCACATGGTAAACATGATGAGCTCCTCCCAGAAACTCCTATGGCTTTGGGCTATTGGCAGCCTCCCTCATCAGTTTCACTCTAGTATTATTTTAGAAAAAAATAAAACGAATACATTTCTACTGATATGTTAACTGAGCTGTGATAAATATATACTGTAATGTTTTTTTTTTCCCTTCTCCCCTTTTAACCTTTGTTACAATGAGATTTTTGGATCCTTGATAACCTTTAGACAAATACTTCTTTTAGAGCCCTTTATTCGGCTGTGGAGGATTCAC
>NW_015159242.1:0-1038 GCF_000732505.1 Cyprinodon variegatus
CACTTTTCATGCAGTGCACCTTCTCTTAAAAGTAAACCATCAGCAGGTTTCCTTCATCACTTTTTCTAAGACTCTATAGGAACATAATACACTTTTAGTTGTTTTTGTCAAATGATGGACAAAAATATCGCCTGGAATTTCATTTTTGTTCTTTTAATTCATGGTGAGATTTCAGGCCCATTATTTTGGATATTTCTTTAACATTTAAATAATTTAAATAATGATGACCACAAGCTGTTTTCTTACAGGAGTCTGGAGTGAGATCAAACTGGATCAATCAGCCTCTGTGGTGAAAAGGCCTGGAGAGACAGTTAAGATGTCTTGTGTCATTTCTGGATACAGAATGACAATTTATAATATTGACTGGATTAGACAGAGACCAGGGAGAGCTCTGGAGTGGATTGGGTATATGAGCCCTAGTAGGATTGTGTATGAGGGCAGCCCCAGCACACGGTACCTTAGTATCAGTAGTTTAACGGCAGAAGATTCTGCAGTTTACTTCTGTGTTCGACACCCACAATGACTGAGAGCAGTGGAGCAGCTGCACAAAAACCTCCAAACAACAACAATATGAGTTTAGGGATATCTGTTTTTTTCTGTCAATATTTAAAATCCTCAAGAGTCTGAAGAAATACTTCTCAATACTAATGAGAAAAAGAGGCATTCCCTAAAAAAAAAGACAAAATCCAAAACACAAATATAGAAGACTTTTTTTTTGCACAAAAATATTTGGGGAGGTTTGACTTATAGATCTAGTTGAATTTTTCAGCTCTAGGTCAAATTTGTAGTTGGAAAAAAATGAAATGGAAAAAGAATATCAAAGAACTATAGTGATTTTAATCTAGTTTTTTATTTTCTTATTTTTGAAATAAAAGTGATTTAACTACAATAATGTGTTTTGGATTAACAAAGAAAAATGAGGCATAAAAACAGTGAAAAGAAGGAAAAAACACATTTACTATATATTTGCATGCTATGTCAAATAAAAAGTTGAATAAAAGCTAAATAAAATATTTTAGTGGGGAAGTTAAAAAAAAT
>NW_015159243.1:0-1038 GCF_000732505.1 Cyprinodon variegatus
TGAATGGGTGAATGAATGTAGTGTAAAGCGCTTTGGTCAAGTCTCCTGACTTGAATAAAGGTGCTGTATAAGTACATTCCATTTACCATTTACTGGTGTTAATGATGTTTGATTTCAACATCTAAAACACCGAGAATGACAATTGAAACAACACAGACATGCTGCACCCACTCCCGCTTCAAACAAGCCCCTCCTCCCACTGCTCTCTACTCTGCGGAGACGTGCCTGAGCTTTAAGCTGATTTATACTCAGAAACCAGGTCCTCTGCGTTTGTTGCAGTGAACATAAATGTGCCACCACCCCTTCCGCTGACACTCTGGTGCGCCTCTCCAAAATTGTAGGTGACCGCAGACAGTGATGCAGACAGGAGGCCTCTGATTGGTCAAATCTACATCCGCTCTACACTATGCATATTTCCTGTTTGGTACCTTACCGGCTTATTTTGTTGGATCCCCACTCTTTTTTCGCCCTCATGTCCCTCCATTGTCGCACAAACTTGCCCCCACTTCCTCATTGCCTCGGCCGTATCTAGATCCAAAGCTAGTCCATGATTGTCCCTCTTGAGTTGTGGCACGGAATAACACGCTTCAATATCGGGCATTAATCAGAAATATCTGCGACAAGCTCACTGCGACACACTATTGGAAGAGCTGGAAGAGCAAAGTTTGTCTGAACTAGAAAAAGCTGTTTCGGAGAAACAGCAAGTTGGAATGCTCTTGCTGAATGAAAAAAGTTGAAATTAACTGCAGAACATATGAAAATGTGATAGGAAGTCATCAGAAAGTTCAAACTGCAGAAAACAATTGAATCATCTGAAAATTTTGTAGGGTAGAATCATTTGGCAGTAAAATGGCAGAAACAAACTCATCTTAAAAGCTGCACAGCTAAACCATACATAATATCAAAAAATGTCTTTAATGTGTGCACTAGAAGGGTCTTAATATAATGTCTCCCAAGTTTCTAGAAAAATTTCTAAAGAAATTTTAAAGGGGGGCCACCTACTGCCCAGAAACAAGTCAGGCATGTTATGAATTAACA
>NW_015159244.1:0-1038 GCF_000732505.1 Cyprinodon variegatus
CTTTGGTTAAGGGCAGGATCAGCCTGGGCTTTCCAAGGATAGTTTGGAAGAACTTTGTATATCCCGCCTGTTACATCCCAGAAATTTCCAGAAACTTTCCCAGTACATCTTCAGAACTTCGCAGTCACTCCATTTAGGTACTTTTCAATAACTTAAAAATTGTTTTCTGCATCTTATCTTTACTCTGAACTTACCAGCTGCTTTCCTGTAACTTGCTGCCTATTTGCTTCAAGGAAAAGTTCAGTCATATTCAGAATTCTAACTTTTGAAAGTACTTTAAATATGAAATTATTACATAATGTTCAATAAATGATGTGTTTTTAATTAAGAGTAATTTCATTTGAATGTGCTTTACTGGAGACGTTCATGTTTGTCAAAGAGCACTACTGCCACCTACCAGTACGTGAAGTCACAGTGTGGTATCGGCTGTTGATCAAGTCCCAGTACTGTATCTGATGTTTGTCACAACGCGCTATGATCCAAGTACTCTTGAAAACATTCTTCCTTGAAGTGTTGGCAACATTTTATGTGTTTTTTCTCTGGCCAGGAGTTTCATGGCAAATCCTCTCTTTTGAAGTTAGCAATCCAACGACGAACCTGTCCATGGTAGATCATGAATCAGAAAGGGGACATAATAATATTTTTTTTTCACTTTTGCCCAATGTATTACAGCATCCAACTGCCATGCATGTTGGCATTGTCACTTTATAGCTCCCACGAATTTCAATGATGAAGTCCTCTCTAAATCTTCAATAATTGTCATTGATTGCAGAGGTGTATAGTAGCTCCCATTGATGGAAAATGGCGCTAGGCTTACCTCACTGTGACGTCACTGTCGAAAGATGTCAGGAGTGAGGTGTTACTATTTGGGCAAAAATGGCTGTTCACGGACTCAGGGATCGCTATGAAAATTATTATTTATTATTTTTTTTACTGATAAACGCTTCCTGACCAGACATTTCCTTTAAACTCACCAGACACAACTCAAATAACTTAACTAGGTTTTCTTCTTGGATTTAGAGGCTACTTTCCTTAAAC
>NW_015159245.1:0-1038 GCF_000732505.1 Cyprinodon variegatus
TTTACAGCTTTTGTACTGTCTCTACTGGTGCTCATTAGACGTCTCAGCCTTCCTGCACTCAGGCCCACGGCCTGCATCTGCACAAACAGGGTGTGAAGCTAGCTACATGGGGAATGATGTTTCTGTCATTAGAAAATAAATAAAACAAAGAAACAAAAAAAAAAAAACGTAAAAATTGAAGTCTCCGGTGAGCTACTTTTTTCCTAGTGTCACCCCGACTAACGATATTACTGTACAACTGTTATTAGGCGTTGTTGCAGGAGGCTCGGTAACCGTCCTCCTCAACGTCTGCCTCTGAACTGTAAAACCGTCAGGTGCAAATACTCAACACAATGGTGCGGCTTCACAAGGTTCTTCTACCTTTTTATAGCAATTTTGTGCTCTTTTATCAACATTATAAAGCACTTTTTATATGTATACTTTCTTGTTTTCTTTTTATTTTTTTATTATTATGAATTGATTGTTCTCGTGAAATGTTTTTTTTGGTTTAGTTTTATGATGTGAACTGATCTACCCTTGTGTAATACTTTTTTGTATACTGTAGGGCTGCGCCAATAGAAGTACAAGTATGGCTATCGATATGTGAAACTCTTGTTAATGGACTGTGTAAAGTTGGTGGATCTATGTTTGTTGACCTTTCCTTTTACTCCATCACCCATACTGTACTCTATTTTGAAGCAGCATGGCAACCTCTCACCACTAGGCATGGGTCGGTGTCAGATTCTCACAGTATGTTAATTCTGATTGTAAGTTAACAGCTTCATTGTATTTGTACAAAAAAAATGAAAACAACAATTAATAACTCGATCTAATTGCTTTTAATAGAAGAAAAAACAAAAATCCCTTTCCTGCTCCTGTTAAAGTAATTTTATCTATTGATTATTGAAGTAATATCAGCTTATCTATAACATTATATGTTAGACTGAAGCAAAAAGTGAGCATAAATGGCATATAATTTATTAATAGCTTCCCATTCTGATCTTCTAAGGCCAACAATATATAACAAGCTAATATTAGCCTGGAAAAGGTCAGGATGCT
>NW_015159246.1:0-1038 GCF_000732505.1 Cyprinodon variegatus
GACGCCTCACAGGTCCCCAACTGGCATCTTCATTAAATAGTACCCGAAAAACACCAATGTCAACATCTACATGACAGCCGCTAATTTGACCAGCCGCCATTGGTAAAATAGGTAAAATACAGCGGATCAACAGGAAGCTTGGATCCAGTGACTTTCCATTCTTCCTTTATTCACTGAGTCTTTGATTTCCAAGTGAAATCCATCACTAAATTCAGTGCTAAGTGAGCACTGAAACTATTGTGCTAGAAATTTAAATTTATACAGTATACATTCATTTATTTATATGTATAAATCTAAAAATACATTTCAATAAATAAAATCAATTCAGGTATTACGTTTTAAAGTTCTTAAATTTCATTCATAAAATGTTGTTCGTTATTATAATATGAAAAAGGCAAAGGGTTTTTCCTTTTCTTTTCATGTTTTCCTAAGGTTTGTCATCAGCAGGGGGCAGCGGAGGCTTCTTTACTAAACACACACAAAATTGTTTTAATATTAGTTTGTCCAGAGAAATGTATGGAAGAGTACGGAAGAGGATTAGGGCCACTGAAACAAAATAAAAAGTTAACTGATTTTTAATTTTATTTCAGTTTAACATAGGAAAAAAGTCAGAATTCTGACTTTTTTTTTATCAGAATTCTTACTTTAATCTCAGAATTCTGAGAAACTTTAATTAACTTTATTTGAAGCAGTCAAATAAAGTTAATTAATCGTGTTAATTAGCTAGTTGTAGCGTAGCTGGTCTGACTCGGTTCATAATTCAGCTTAAAATAACTGCTAGGCTCACCTTTATAAATGATAGCTTGATATAAATATTAAATCAATAAACCAACCAATACTGAGAAAATTAATAATGAGATATAATATGTGAAGAATTTAAGTTTTAACTCTCATAAGATTTAAAAGGTCTTCAGAAGAAAAGTGTTAACTTACTGTGGAGTCTAAAGGCTTTTAATGCTTTCATCACTAGAACTCCCAAGGACGGTTTTAACGGTTCTGAGATTTTAAAGGGAAAGAACCATATTTAAAATTAATCTT
>NW_015159247.1:0-1038 GCF_000732505.1 Cyprinodon variegatus
ACAGATGGACCCAGTATTCAAGGTGAGGCAGTCAGTAAGAAAGTTCAAAATGTTTATTAACATAAAATAAACAGAAACAGAACATGAGCGTAGGGTGGTGGCTCATGGCGACTATCGGAGGGGGCGGGGCACCGCCCAATCACAGACACTCTGGTTGAGGGAGAAACACAGGTAAGGTGACCATGATCATCTGACAGAAGATGATTATCTGTGTGAGTCACTTACTGGTTTGATAGTCCAGTCCAGCACCGTCACCAGTCCAAGTGCGCAGGGCCGATGGGCTTCCAACCAACGCAGCGTGTGTCAAATAAAGTGTCCCTAATGCTGCAGCCCAGAGAGCTAGCAGGAAGCCGATCCAAGTCAGGGGAAGACGGATCAGGCAGGAACAGTAGGATCCTGGCTTCCAGGAATCCTCAGAGCGCCCAGGCAAGTTCAGAAGTGTGCCCAGAACAACACGCACAGATGCAGAACAGGCAGACTCAGATGCAGACGGGCAGACTCTGTGCTTGAGAGGAATCAGAGACAAGACGTTGGACCAGAAAGAGCAGGACTTTAAACTGGTCTCCTAGGAGCCAGGCTTATAGGAATTAAAACTGTCCTGAGGGCTCACCGGAGAAGGACCAGAACCTGCGCTCCTCCCGCACGCTTAGCCAAAACCCTGAGGGCTCAGCAAGGAAGAACCAGGACATGACTAGAAGACAGAAGACAAACTTAAACCCTCTCACTCCACTGGCTTTCAGGAGTCGGGACATAAACCATAGATTATACCAAAATTACCAAACACACAAACTGAAAAAAGAAAAATGATCTGGCCCCGATCACTCGGGCTGAGACGAATATAAAGCAACAGACGTAGGTGGATAAGATGAGTGAGTGAAATGAATAATTAAGGTGAGCTATCAGGCCAGATCATGACACCTAATGGCGCACTGTCCAGAAGTCCAATGACACTAACATGGTTTTAATGGTGAAAGTTACATGTTTTCACTATATTCACACTGTACATCCACATTCTGGTTGAGAATTCTGCTCCAGAGC
>NW_015159248.1:0-1038 GCF_000732505.1 Cyprinodon variegatus
TCCACCTATTTTTGGGAAATTCTTGCCTATTTTGCATACTCACATGGAAAGGCAAATAACTTAGGAACTGTAAGCCCAAATTACATGTGTGATACTGTAACAATGACCCATGTTACCTGTATATTGGCCAAAGTAGCAGCCAAACACAGCATCTGGTTTTCTACATTGGTTTATTTTTGTTGTTTTGGGTGAAGTGGATTTGTTTGGGTTGTGGTTCTTTGGTTGGCCACATCTTGCTTTCATTTTTGTAAAAAGGTAAATTGATTTTACTTTACAATATTTTGTTTTTGTTTATCTATTCATAAAAGGGACATTCATGGCTTAAAGAGTTAAAATATTTTGAAATACTCCCCTCTGCTGTTTCACTCTCCAAGCAGGTGTGTACAGGACTGTACCATTGGATAATTGAAGAGGGGGAGGTTGATCTGATGTATGGTGTTTTCTTTGAGTTTAAGTATTTGTTTGGATTGAATTTAAATATTTGTTTCTGTATTTATTGGTAAAAGTATTTCTTAAATAGTTGCTTGTTTAAACCAAAATTTCCCTTTCTTCTTATTGTGAAGCTGAACAGCCTTTTAAAAATGGTTTCTTCCAATTTAGTTCCTTTTCTATTTAAGAAATATGTCTGCCATTGTTCTTGGTTGTTGGTGGTTTGGTTGATGTCCTGCACAAGAAGAAATTAAAGTTTTGTCTGCTGAAAACTCTTCAAAGCATGTTCTTCTTTCAACCAGTTTGGGTCCCACCTCCAAGACTGCTGGGCCTCCTGACAAGCATGTGACAGATATGTTATTTTAAAGCTAACACCTTTCAGTTTTTTAATAAATACATGAAAATTGGGTGAGTAAAACATCCAGGCTGCATCAGTTCAAATAAGACTCAAAATTGTTTGTTTATTCTAGAAAATAATAGGTCTTTTTTGAACAGCAGTTATAAAGACATGCCGGCTTTTTGTGGCTGCTTTGTCATGCTAAATTTTGACATGCTGCTATATCTGTGTTAATTGTGCTTTGGTGCTTGCTGTGTCCATAAAATAAACTA
>NW_015159249.1:0-1037 GCF_000732505.1 Cyprinodon variegatus
CTATACGTGCTTGATTCTGCTCTCACGGTTCTGTTCTCACCCATTGCATTCCTATGGATGTCCTGGATGAAGTTCTGAGCACAGGAAGGCTCCGTGACATTATACGCCAACTGGCAACACCACTGAATTTCTATTTTTGGATTCAAACGCTCGCCAGGTCTGTGATCCAGAACTCTCTGTCTGAGTTAATTTCAGTCATTTCCTAGTCAGCAATATTCCCTCTCTCAGTACAGAGGTGGGGGGATCCAGCTCAGGTCTCAGACGAGTCTTTCCCATCCTGCTGCAGTTTTGTATATAATAAAATTTTAAACCCTTACCCAGTGTTCTGGCTGAATTCTGGGTCCTCAGATTCTCTTTGTTACATAATAATCTGACCAAAAATGGACCCATTGCCAGACCAGCAGTGTCAGAAAGGCATTGAAAACTGTATCAGTAATTTAAAATCTGGCGTTAGGTAGATTTTGGGTCTACTAAGTAACCAAGACCACCCTGGAACTCCACTTCTGCATTCGTCAGTTCACATGACGCCTCCGGCAACCCTGGTACCTGTTGTCAGGGAGCCTCAAGAATTATTCCAAGACGATTCTGACCAGTGTTGTGCATTTATGACCAGTGCGAGATCCGTTTTGAAATTACAGCCCTAGTCATAATCCACTGGCTGGTCTAAAATAGCATATGTTATACCATTGCTTGCTGGAAAGGGAAAACTTTGGGGAACCTGAAGTGGTAGAATAAATCACATGTTTACCACTCATATACAGCTTTTTGTGAACTGGCGCCATAGTTTATTTCTATAGTGCCAGTTCACAACACATGTCATCTCAATGCACATTGCAGTTCACCAAATCATCCAGTCTATGTAAGGAAAACCTGTTGATTGCATTGACTCATTGACTCTTCAGCAATCCCTCACACTAAGCATGCTTGTAGCGGCAGTTGAAGGGAAAAACTCCCTTTGAACAGGAAGAAACCTCCAGCAGAACCAGGCTCAGTGTGAGCGGCCATCTGCTGAGGCCCACTGGGGTTCAAGGAGACAG
>NW_015159250.1:0-1037 GCF_000732505.1 Cyprinodon variegatus
TGTAACAGCTCTGGTAAAAGTCGCTAATGATATTCTCATGGCCTCAGATAATGGACTATGATCTGTGCTCATCCTGTTAGATCTCAGCGCTGCATTTGATCCAGTTTGTGATAATAATCTTTTAGAAAAACTTAAATATATTGTAGGAATTAAAGGAACAGCACTAGACTGTTTTAAATTGTATCTATCTGATTGATTTTAGTTTGTTCACGGTAATAAGAAATCTTCCTCATGCTCCAAGATTAATTGTGGAGTACCACAGGGATCAGTGCTAGGACCAATTCTCTTTACTATATACATGCTCCTAATCAGTAGAGATATTAGACAGCATGGGATGAATTTCCTCTGTTATGTTGAGGAAACTCAGCTATATCTGTCTATAAATCCAGATGAAGCTAACCCAGTACGCAGATTACAGGCATGTCTCGAGAACATAAAAACCTGGATGACTCTTAACTTTCTCCTCCTAGAATGCAGACAAAACAGAGGTTATAGTCTTTGGACCAGAGTCTTTGAAAAAGAAGCTGATTAGTCAGTCACCTCATTAGGATATATTTAAATTGAACTCAGCCAAAAAATCTTGGTGTTATTTTTGATCAGGACCTGTCATTTAAATCCTATATCTATATATTTTCCTTCTTTCATCTGCGGAATATTGCAAAAATTAGAAATATCCTGTCCAGGTGTGATGCTGAGAAACTAGCCCATGCATTTGTTACATCAAGCCTAGACTATTGCTAGTCTTTACCATCAGGAAGTCACAAACTGTTTTTAAAAGCCTTCAGCTGATCCAAAATGCTGCATCCAGAGTTCTGCTGAAAATTGAAAAGAGAGATCATGTCTCGCATATGCTAGCTTCTCTTCATTGGCTTCCTGTTTAATCCGGAATATAATTTAAAATCCTCCTTCTCACATATTAACCCTTAAATGGCCTGTGGCGATCCCCTACTGTCCATCTTATATCAGAGATATGGTTGTTCTTTATGTTCCTAACAGAGCACTTTGCTCTCAATCTGCAGGTTTACTAGTGGTTCCTA
>NW_015159251.1:0-1037 GCF_000732505.1 Cyprinodon variegatus
ACTCATTGGTTAATAACCTCAACCTAGGACATTATTTTATTGAGTCGATTTGTGTTTCTGTCTGTCTCTGTACAAGATAACTTGTACAGAGTTTTGAACAATTCCCTCCTAAACCAGAGGGTGGCAGCAGTGACTATTGACAGCTTCACCCAAAGAAGTCTAGTAGTATTATACTGCAGACAAAAACAGAGGAAAGGTTATCCATGACTCAATCTGCTGATCAAACAAGAGAGCAGGGAGCAGGGTGAATGAAGACGAGAGCAGAACCAACACCAGAGGCTGCAGACACACGCTGAGTGTTAACTATAGGTTTTAAATCACAATATGAGCGCAGACCTGGTTGGCGAGGGTCTATGCTTTCAGAGTGTTTTTCTAGTTTTATATGGGTCAGCTGTTTTCATACCTTATTTTGTTGACATACAGGTATAGTGGAAGATTTTCATGATTATTTGAAAAAAAAAAAAAACACCTTCTTCCCTTCAAAAATTCACATGCACAACCCTGTACCAGCTCCCGAGAGGGAACGCCTATTAAACAGAGCATGCACAAGCCCATTTCTCCTCGTCCACGCTCTCTTTAAAAGTTCCTATTTGCATCGGTCATACAAGCTTACTTTTCAAAAGAAGATTTGCAATATTTCCACTATGTCAGACGCACCACCGGTAAGTGAAAATGGTGATGAGCACGTAGGACGGCCTTATGTAAACATATCACCAGAATGATTGACAATTAGGAGGACCACTAATTTTGATGATCCACTCGGTAAAGGAACATCCTCCAATATATTAAGTTCCCTGTTTGAGTGATAGTACTTGATTAAGCCTTTTCTAAGATTCTACAGTATAAAATAAGTATAAAAGCTGGTACAAATTATACTAATATCGTATTGGTTCAATATCATATCAGCTAGGTCTGAAAGCTGCAATTAAAAAGTGTTACAGAGAAACCCCTAATCTCAGTCTGCATCTAAAATCTCTGATATTCGCAAACTGATGAAGGGAGAGAGGGAGAAACTGTATTTATGTAGATGAATGAAC
>NW_015159252.1:0-1037 GCF_000732505.1 Cyprinodon variegatus
AAAGGCCTTTGTGTACATCTACAATAACAACACTAATACCAAAGGTACGATAATGTGCATGTGCAGCAGGGGGTAAACAAGTACTGGGTAAGACCAAGTTGGTACTTCCCATCGGATTTGTGAAAACAATGTAAAAAACAACACAAGATCTATTTTGAAAATGCAAAAAAAGTTCTGATTCCAAGACAGAGAAGACTCAAATAGCATTAGGAATACAGTATGAACACTGGTGTTCTCTGAAGTGGGAGCTAAAGCTGTGGAGACGTTCAGATGTCATTGCAGAGTTGATTGATGTGAGAGAAATTGACCTCATTAATGCTAATAGTAGCGATAGCAATGCTACTCTTATCTTCTACAATCTCAGTACAGTTAACATTATAAATAGACTGACAGAGATAAACAGAACGGGGCAGAGTTTCGCCACAGCTGCTGAAATCCAGAGGACTACACAAGATCAGATTCAAGTAAACACTCATAATCAATGCACTTGCAGGGGAAACAGGATGTTAATGTGTTCTTCTCAATGAAAACGTTTTAGCCCGACTGTTTTAAAAAAAAAAAAAAATCGGATATGGTCTGTTCCTTTTTGGCTGTGACTCCATCCCAGAGAGAAATATTCGCTGGGCTGCTGCAATCAACGCCTTTGTTAATTGATGTTGAAGCCTGCTTTTCAGTGTAGTCCTGTTTCTCTTATTGAGACTAACTGTATGTGCTTTCCGTATCGTAAATAAAAAAACTTGTATTAAGATATCCCTAGGGGAGTGGCCGCCTAGGGGTTAGGGCATAGAGTTTGGAAACCTGAGGTTCTGAGTTCGAGCTGCACTCCCACACTGCTCCCTGGGCGCCCCACCATGGCAGCCCACTGCTCCACAAGGGGATAGGTTAAATACAGAGGTAAATTTTTCTAATGTGAGATCAATAAAGTTCAATTGTTATTATTACACACAATTGCTGTAGATCAGTTTATTTAATATTGGTTGGTCTCTGACTACCCTGAGCTGTCTACAGTATTCATCACAAGGCATTGCATGGTTGTC
>NW_015159253.1:0-1037 GCF_000732505.1 Cyprinodon variegatus
TCTTCCTCCTCAGAACCCCGTTTGGTTTGTATTGGTTTGGTTGAGTTTTGTTAAGTCTGTTTTGTTTTAATTCTGGTTAGTTATGGTATTTGCATTGATCTCTCTTGTTTTGTTATTTCAGGTATTCTCTTTTTGACAAGCCCGGACAAGCCCCCAAAATGTTACGTCCACCAGGCTTGTTTAGTGGGGGTAACATTAAAGGAGACCACACAAGGATTTTCTGATTCAAGGAAAATTTAATCTATTAAATTATCTTAAAGAAATAAAAAACTGAAAAGAGAAGCAGCCGCTTCCCTATGACTTTAATTTTTGATATGAATTACAAAAATAAAATCCTATTTATGACTTGGTGACAATTTTAAGACCTATTAAAAACTGATTTAAGACATTTTTATATTGAAGAATTCAATGCCTTTTAAGACTTTTTAAGGATCTGCAGGAACCCTGACTGTTTATTTCAGAACCTCTGCAGTTTCCAGCTCACCCTGTCGTTCAGCAGAGAGGAAACCCTGTAGAGGAACCGGACCAGCAGGGCGCTCTCGTAGCTCCTGATGGGCTGCAGCTCCGGATCCCCCTGATACTGGACCTCAAACCTGCGCAGCCCGTTTATGATCTGCAGAAACACGCAGAGGGTGAGAGGAAAGCTGCAGCCATCGGTCCTCTCCCTGCTGGATCCGACACCTACCTGCATCCTGCCCAGGTCGGTCAGAACCAGCCCGTTCTCCCCCTGGATGCAGTCCGGCAGCTGCCTGGAGTGGCCGTCGTCCTGGGAGGAGCTCAGGTTGGAGAGGAGCTGAGCCAGCTGGCCCTGGTTCAGCTGGAACGCAGAAACATGCAGACATGAGGAGCTGCGCCGACCCCAACCTGCAACACGTTCCAAACCGGACCTGACCTTAAAGATCCCACACAGGTTCTCCAGAGCTCTGTCCAGGAACTCGTGGGTCTTCTTCAGACATTCCCCGCTGTCCTCAGGCTCGGCACCAGGAAACGTGTTGTTGAGGTCGGAGGAGCCGAGTCCGAACCAGGAGAGGAAAGAG
>NW_015159254.1:0-1037 GCF_000732505.1 Cyprinodon variegatus
CCACTAGTCAGAGCAGCTCAGGTTATCCTGAGCCATTTACTACAGGCTATTATGCTGCTATAGGCTTTGTCTGCTGGAGGACAACTTTTCTTCACCCTGTTACATCCTAATAAACATTTGAATGAATTACAGAGTAAAAAGTTGAATGTTAAAAATTCAGGGTCAACTTCTCATACTCTAAATAGGGTATTTGCAATAATACTGAGTGTATATCTGCTCAAGTGTTGTAGTTAATAGTTTTATTTCCTTGTGGATCATCTAAATCACTAGTCCTCCTAATTGTTAATAATTCTGGTGATATGTTTATGTAGGGCTGTCCTATATGCTTGTCCGGTTAGCTATCTTTTTCTGTACATGCGCACTTTAAGGCTTTTTTTAAGTCTTTGGTGATTTGCTATGGGATTTGCTGTCACAACGGCCCATTGTCACTATAAGCTAATGCTTCTAGACAGCGGCGACTAATAACAAAGATGGCGCAGGCACCGCGTAGAGGAGTTACATGATCAACTGGGAGCTAAAATCACTGCGATAAACTGTCTGAATGGTCAGTTATCTGAGTTCACTATATAGTCCCCGCTCTAGTCGATATGCCAAAACCAATGAATAAGAACGCTGGTGCTGCAACCACGACAACGGAGAGAAACAGGAGTGAGGAGATCGTTCACCCGCCTCTGATGCTAGTTGCACCGGTGGGCTCAGCCAAAGCACCCGCAACCCAACCTAGTGTGATTGGATTAAACAATCCCTTCCAGCCAACGTCCTCTAGTTTCATACAGTATTTTCTGTTGAGCTAATGAGACGTTCTCACGTTCTGCAGCACAGGCATGGTTTTCAGAAAAAAAGTCATACCTAGAGACACTGAAGTATATATATGACAATAGAGTAGTGAATCTGAATCTATTCAGTTATTGTATTTTAAATAGGCATATAGGCTCATAGTCAGGTGGCCAGATTGGGCGTGCAGGTGACACAGTGGTTAGGGCAAACGACCCATGTAAGGAGGCTGTAGTCCTAGACGTGGCCGACCCAGATTCAAA
>NW_015159255.1:0-1037 GCF_000732505.1 Cyprinodon variegatus
TGACTGCTGCTAAATAGGCGCTTTATCTATTTGATTGAGCAGGGAACCGGAACACATCTAAAAGTTGCAGGAAATCTGTATAAAAATGTTATATCTATATCCATATCTTAGATATTTAATCTCAATATTTATATTTTAATAGTCTGAGGGTGCTTGAGCACCTGCCCCTTTGCCCCTTGGTGCCCAAAGTGTCCTTTTGCCCTTTCTTTTTTTGTGTGCTTGTATCTATATCCTTGGGTGTGTGTGTGCATGCACAAAATAATAATAATTTAGATGCCATGGTAACCGTGGCTGGTCACATGATCAACACAACGTGCCCCCTCACTGTGCTTCACTGCACTGAGGAGCCCTGCTGCTAATAGCTAAGCGCTGCTTGAGACAGCCACTACGACTCCTGATTCCAGAAAAAGTAAGCAACTGGTCCGGTACCTGGGTTCTGCAGCAGTGTTAGTTTGTGCACGGTGTATTGTTGCAAGATGAGTAGACTGACCGAGTAAAGTAAGCAATGAGCATCCTCTGGCTGTCCAAATTTGCACACACCGACCTCTCACAAGTTATAGGTGAAAAGGTGGGAATTCTCTAAAGAATGCTGGCCTGACTGACTGAACTGGAGGGGGCTTATTTAAATATATATTATATTATACATATTTATTACATGTATTTTTTTTTTTTTTTGGGGGGGGGGTTGCAAAAATTAATATGAATAGCGTATCGTAAGCGGGTAGCGAGGGGTGCTGGTGTCTATCTCCAGCTGTCTACTTTTCTCCTTGGTTGACAAAATAATTTCCATGGTGTTTCGCTTATTTTTCACTATTTAATCACCAGTAACTCAACAGTACAGTTCTAATGGTGCAAGAAAAATATTTTTTTCTTCTTAGTTTTACATGGCTCCCAAAATGAGCTTATCAGGTTCATCACAGGCTCACCTGAGGCAGGTGTGTCCAACTGCAGGCTGTTATCACCAACTATATGCTGATGCACCAACATTTTCGCACAGCTGATGGAAACACTTTGAGATATTTGGCCTCACAGCTTTC
>NW_015159256.1:0-1036 GCF_000732505.1 Cyprinodon variegatus
AATCTTTAATTAAAAAGACAACATTAAACATTTGTGTTTTAAAATATTTTTTTGTTTGAATTCATTTTTGCTGAAAGTGAATCTTAGATTGATTCATAATTCATACAAATGTTGATTATATGAAATGATTGTAAATATGTTTTCCTTTTCTATAAATATAAAAAATAATATAATAATTCCTTCAAAATGATTTAGTTAACTGTTAGGAATCCAGTTTGTGTGGGTTGTGTTTTTGTTTGTTTTCCCTTCAACACCAGGTGGCGCCTGGTTCTTGTTGGCCTCCTCACACACCTGCGGATGGTTGCCTCATTACCGGAGGACTCTTAAGCTGCTGACTGCCACTACCTCGACGCCAGGTTTGAGTAGTCTAGCCAAGCTGAGTTTTGCTGAGTCAAACTTAGTTTTTGTCACCTGAGTCTTAACCTTGTTGTTTTTTTGTCTTTGCCTCTCGGCAGGAAAGTCATCCTGCAAACTGGATGTTTTGGACCTTCTTCCCCTGGAAGGATTGTCTAAGGGTCAAACTGAGCTAAGGATTCAAACTGGTGGTTTGGATCTACTTTTCCTCAAGGATTGTTTGAGCTTCACACTGAGCAGGGCATTCGTCTCCACAAGAAACCATTCAAGTACCATAGGAAATCTAAGTGGCAGTCAGCTCCTCCGTTCCTCAAGGAAACACTTCAACCTAGGTAAACCCTGTCTGCCCTCCAACGAGCAAGTCTATTACTTGAAAACCCACACCGACTGGATTCAGAGAAAGACACCTTTTCTGGAAACGTGAGTCCTGTAACCTTTATTCCCTTTTACAAATTGAAACACAAATTTCCCTCTGAGCCTGAACTAACCGCAGGATCTTCCCCTTTACTTTTCGGTTCCGGTTAGCCAGTGTTCAGAGCAGCACTGGATCCTTCTCTACCAGTTCATAATAAACCTGTTAAACCTTCCCCTGGTCTCTCTGTTTGGTTTTCTACATGTGGGTCAGATCTTAGAATTAAAATCATAATATTAACCAGATATGACACAAATTAATGTTCATTAA
>NW_015159257.1:0-1036 GCF_000732505.1 Cyprinodon variegatus
GTCTGTTCCGATCATCCGGCACTTACCACAAGCGACTGCAGCCCATTGGTTATCATCCCTGACAGTCTAAAGGGCTAGGCCAATCAGAAAGTAGAAAAACACCATCGCTCTCCATTGGAACTTTGTGCAGCGGTGTTCACAGTAGTAATGGATAAGAAACGCAAGGGAGGCGCAACGAAACTGCGCGAAAAAAAGAAACGAGTTCTTCAAACGGACGCTGCGAAATGTGTCAAACTGACTAACATGTTCCCAACAGCAGGCCCTTCATCTGCTCCGGTGTCTGATGTAAAATATGATGGTGTTGGAATTTGTAGACATCCCAAGTCTCCCAGAAGTTCCGAGAGTCCCCCTGATATAGACAGTTGTTCACGGATGCCCGTGAGCCGGATAAATTATTCCGGATTTTTGACTATGGGAGGTGGAGTTTTTTTAATGCCAGTGAGAGTGAGCAGGCAATACAATATTTCGTGCATCATGTGCGGATTAGAAGCGGAGTGAGGGGAGCAGGTTTCTGGTGAATCCTGTGCAGCGTTTCTGTCCAAAGCGATGCTCTGATCAACCAGCATTCCAGGCGACTGGTTGATCAGAGAGCTGATTGGATCAGTCTGATAAGTTTCTCTGGGTTTCTCTCTGGCAGTCACCTAGTTACCACTCAAAGCTGTGCATCCTGGGAAACGGCAGAGGTTCAATCCTGGAGTAAAAAATGAAAATATAGGACTAATTTAACAGCAGAATATACTAAAGTAAATTTTCAGATGAAAACTGGGATCCTATGTCAATCCCACTGAAGCTATCACCTTATTGTTTTTGAATAATTAGTCAAACAGAATTTGTAATGAAAAGAATGAAATAGATCCAAATGACCTATCAGTATGTCTGTTCCAGTGCATATCATTATTAGAATTTCTTTAAAGTATTATGTCTTCAGTACAGGGGCCATAACAGGGGCCAAGACATGATTGACAGGGGCACTGGCCCCCATTGGCCCCTGTCTAGAACCGGCCATGGTGAGGAATAATGACACCGTGGCGAGGTG
>NW_015159258.1:0-1036 GCF_000732505.1 Cyprinodon variegatus
GAGGGAGCAACGGTTGTGTCCATGACATTTATAAATCTTAGCTGCCTATAAAGGCCTATACGATCTTTACCTCTCCATGGCCGAGGGACTACAGACCCAGGGGATGGAATTGTTTCTAGACACCTTACCTAACTTAGAGGAGAACTGCAATGGTTGGACGGATGTGGAAGCTAAGTTTTTCTAGCTCATAATGCCCCCTCATCCCTCCGTCAACTCTATATCGTAGGAGCCAAAGAAGTCCTCTCTGATAAATCCCCAAGTACTCCCCTATACCTGACTACTTCATCTCATAGAACTGGACGTCTCGGATGCCAGGAGCCTCACAGAAGATAGTATCGATGCTCACCTGCTCTTTTCCAAGAAAATTGAGTATTACTTGGTGTCATGCTAATTGGATATTCTACATTGTACATATCACTCTGGGGGTCATGAATTCCTTCAAGTATTTGAAAGTCCATAGGGCCATGACGGACACGACCATTTAGGTGCTACGGCTTCATTTACATGATATAGTTCAGCACCGTGGCTCGTCCTGGTGGGCATTTTGAGGATATCTATTTGGAAAATACCCGTAAGGGACTGAGAGAAAAAACAAGAGTCAAGTATATCTATTCCTTCTATCGCCAATATTCATGCCTCTGAGAAAAAACAGGACACCTATGCATTCTATATTTGTCATTTTTATGTTTGATTTCATTAGTTAATCAAATGTAACATTATTACGATATAAATGTTGGTTTTATGCGATAAACCCCAAGTAGTGTTATAATTTATTTCCCATTTATATTTCATATTTTTATAGTGTTCAAAATAAATAATGAATAATGCTTAATTTCGCCTTTTAATGACTTGAAAACAATCAATTTTCGGGTTGGGAAGGCTTTATTTGTACCAGCTTTTGATGCTGATCTTTAATATCTAAGAATTTATATTAAACTCATTAGGAAAAACTAATAATTAATGGGTTAGCCTACTATGAGCTTTAAGTAAGTAAATAAATTATAGAATAGATACAGAAAATATTTTAATACATAGA
>NW_015159259.1:0-1036 GCF_000732505.1 Cyprinodon variegatus
GATAGATAGATAGATAGATAGATAGATAGATAGATAGATAGATAGATAGATAGATAGATAGATAGATAGATAGATAGATAGATAGATAGATTCTCAAATGTTGGTTGAGCTTGATAATGATTTTCGATGACAGGCTTTGTCTTAGTCAGCACTCTCTTAGTCCATGGTGGAGTAAATATGCTTATCTGTAAACATTGACACTTGTGTTTCTGCAGGTTCCAGTTCATAGCAGGGTTGAACTTTGGTTGTTTTTCTGGGTTTGTTTCTAAACATCCCCAAAGCACTTCAACTAAGAGAGAAAGTTTGGGTGATAAACTTCAAACTTGTACAAAATTTTGTGTCTTTTAACATGGCAATAACCTTGCATTTATTAATCTGGAATGACCTGATCTGAATCTTGTGAATAATTTGTGTGAATATCAGGAAAACAGCAACTTTAAATCGGCTCTGCTATTTTGAAAAGCAAAGTGGGCAACAGTTAAGACAGAACTACGCCAGAGGCGTGTTGATGACTGGAAAACTTGTCTTACATGGTAAGGATTTTCCTGTAGGTAAACAACACGTTACTGTCTGAAAACAATAATATGGTCCCAGCTCTGACTAAAAGGTTTTTAACTTTTTTTGTTGTTTTTTTTGTAAGCGCATATACCAGTGAAATATTTTTTTTTATGTAGAGAAGTCCTAAAAACTTTAGGATGATGTAGGTCAAACAATTAGCCAAAGAAAGGTGTAAGAAACTTTAACATATTTGTAACAATTTAAAATCTGTGTTTAGTTCCCAGATTAAAAGTGGTGGAATATCATAACAAAAGATAGGTAAAAAAAAAAAAAAAACAACAAAAAATAAGCTATTTCATAATAAATGCAGATAAAGGTTTCCTTTAATATTTAGCTGGTCCCTCTTAGTTCAAACGAAACGAATCTCTAATCCAATTTATGAAAAAGATGGATTTAGAAAAGGGAAATTGGGTTACAGGTCACTAATTTTTCTAGATAGTTTGTGCTTTTTTTTTAATTTAGTTTATTTCATCCAAGA
>NW_015159260.1:0-1036 GCF_000732505.1 Cyprinodon variegatus
TTTTGGTTAAGAGATAAAAAGAAGATAAAAGGACCAGAAAGTGCAAGCAAGCAGGGAGCAGAGAAAAGAGCGTGTGCACACACTGAAGGACAAAGCGACAACAAGGTAACCTTAACAAAAAGACGAATAATTGGACAAACAAGATTTAATTCTATAGTTTTAAAAAAATTTAAGTATTGTTCTCTGTTCCCCCACTTCTATGGGCCTGTAGCACAGCTTACCAACCTGGGTTCTTGGATCTCTGAACCTATTGGGTATTACATCAGATGCGGACCCTGTGAAATCCATGTGGCTGGCCGAACAGAATACTTTTCCATCGATGGTCAGGTATAATAGCAGCCAGGATATAACCCTTCCTGATAAACTATCCGCAGGTTCACGACAGCCTTCTGTTCTCATACAACCGCACTTGGAAGTTGGTCAATAAAGTTTTAGCAAATAAAAAGTTACAAGGATGTTGTTTTATTAAACCTTGGCCAAAGGAATCCTGATAAGACCTTCACTCCTCATTCTGTAGCTCTAGACCCACACTTTTTATATCACTGAAAAACTCATTATAAAATGGGACTCAAAAATCCAACCTCTACTCATCAAACTAGATTTTTCTTTATTAATAGGCTGCATCAGGTGATAAGTAGCATCAGCATTTAGTACAACCAAAATCAATCAATGAACTATACTAACCCTAACTAAGCTGGCTGCTGAAGGAGAGGCTTTTTAAATTTAGGTAGGGAAGCAGAATGCTAGGACATAGGTCAAGCAAAGAACTGTGAGATTAGACTGATGGATCTCTCAGATCATTGCCCTCTTTAAATAAAATAGATGGAGACTTAGCACATGCTAACATAACGGTAAAGTTAAAGAAAAATTAACACAAGAAATACATGCATATTTGCAGGACAATGACAATGGAGAAGTTTCAACTATAATGTTATGGGATGCTTGTAAAGTAGTTTTAAGAGGCAAAATAACATCGAAATCATCCCCCTTTTTTTTAGAAAAAAACTCGGCAAGAAAAGTTATTTAATCTGGAAAT
>NW_015159261.1:0-1036 GCF_000732505.1 Cyprinodon variegatus
AAAAAAAACTCTTTTTATGTGAGAATTTTTTGAAAAACAACACGTTTTAGTAAAGCTTTGAACGTCAGGCTTGCTTTATGTTTTGCTCCTTCTTACTTCGGATGTTGAAATAATGAATCTTAAACTGAATAATGATTTCATTTTGGTTTTTCTGGAATTGCAGTTCCGGACGCACCGAGGTTCTTCAGGATTAACCGCAGAAGTCTGGACACCCTCTACTTGGAATGGGGCAAACCTTTAGAACCCAACGGCGTTATAATCGGCTACCAGCTCGTTTACCAAAGAGGTAACTCCTTCTTTGCAAAGCCTGATATGTTAAACCAGAAAACAAAGGGACATCTTGGTGTGGAAAAATTTCCCTTTTTTATACATTTTATTTGTCAACCAAAAACTTGCATATATTTTATTATTATCATGTAATAGACCAATGAAAAGTAACCCATAGTTTTGAAGTAGAACAGGAAAATAAAGGTCTTTATTTTTGTTTACAAATAAAAAGTCTTTAAAGTGTGGCAAACATTTATATCCATAACTTTTAATTCTTAAAGTTCTAAAGAAAATTCAATCAGTCATAGATAGTCCATCTGTGTGAAATCACAGTAAATGATGTGTGCAGACGTTTTGTCTTTGAACTCATAGGTTTGTTAGAAAACACAAGGGAAGGAAACCAGCAGGCAGAAATTAGGTTAAAAAATGGCGGCTGTACACCACAAGGGGGCAGAAGAGCAGCAACTGCTCTGGTAAGACCAGCTCAAAAATTACATTCAAATGAATCTCTAAAAACTGCCATTGCACATCATCCTCAACACACCATCTAGATGCTTTGGGGACACTTTTTTCTTCAGCCTGCTACTCAGAGTAATAAGATCTTAAATGGTGCTAAATAAAGCGCTATGCAGCGGTAGACCAGAACTACAGTCTGTTCAAAGCTAAAGGAGACGCACGCTTAAAGGAATAGTACACCCAAAACATGATTAGCCTTCATTTTCTACTCACCCCCATGCTGAACAACACTCTGGAGTACTTTTTTGATATC
>NW_015159262.1:0-1035 GCF_000732505.1 Cyprinodon variegatus
GTTCAGGGTTTTAAAGGAGTTGATGGCTCCACAGACCAGGCTTTGTCTGCACAGAGCCTGGACCAGCTAAAGCTGGGCATACACTATACGTTTTTTTTTTTGTAGCCCTTTTCTGGTCGATTTGCCAGTCGTGCGAGAAATATTTGATCGGGCCAACCTTCAGCCTGATCGTGCATCGTGTAGGGAACGGGGCAACGAGGGGCCATCAGCCACTCATGATCACCTCCCGATCAGGAATCGTGACATCGGGAGAAAATCAAACCTGTTTAAAATTCAGTAGGCCATTGTGAGATGGTCGTGGGCAAATCTCTCAGTGCGCAAACAAAGATTCTTGTTCTTTCTCTCAGATGTAAACAGAAGCATGGCAGGGATGCAAGTAAAATTGAGTTCTTTCTGTAAAATTGGCAGACCGTAGTAGCCATGTTTGCTCAGCCATATCTTTGTCCAAATACGTCGTCACCTTTTCTTTTTAGGGCTTTCAGCACAAAATTGCTTCAAATTGCAAAGGCAGCGAGTTTCACTCTAGTGAGCTTCATATTCCTCTTCTAGTCGTTTGGCTTCTGGATGGACGTTTCCGAGTAGCTCCATCTCCCTGTGGAGCTCAGTCCGACGTGGTTTTTAGACGTAGTGTGAGCAGGTAGATTGCATCAGAGCGTCGGGTTGCACAGTTTGAGAACATACATCAGGAGCTGTGAACTTTTAAATCCTTAGGTTTCGTCCTACAGTGTGATTTGTAGCTGCATGCTACGATTGAATATATTGTAACATAGTTCTGACTTGCTAAACTACATTTAGGATTACAGTGCGTAAGTGCATGAATCAATTGGGAACGGAGGTTTCTACATTTCTCTCTGTTAAACCTATAATGCCAAATGTATCGTATTTGATACATACGGTTTCTGAAATGTTTTGCGTCTGACACCTTTTGCATAATTCAATGGTAAAAACTTTGCTCAAAATCCTATTGTACACAATCAGATATACCTGATAACAGAGGGCAGAAGACTACACAAAAAATAATCTTGACTTATCGCA
>NW_015159263.1:0-1035 GCF_000732505.1 Cyprinodon variegatus
CAATATTTTTTCTGTCGGAGACGCTCAGAGCCCCACATACCGTCGGTGCGCTGTCAGTAGGAATCCCATTCAACAGCAGCCTCTGTCCGGGTCGCCTCCTCGCAGTTCACCGCGGCGGCTGGTAGGTGTTTTTCATCTAAATAATCTGAACTACAGGCAGCAGGATAATAAAAGCCAACATATTCTGTCGGCAGATTTCTGCATTTTAAGTTAATTTATGCGTCAATAAACTGTTTCAGAGGAGCGATCACAGCGCTCTGATCATCAGCGATGTGTCTCTCTCCCAGCCAGCTCCCAGATCAGCTTCTCTGATTGGTTGACGCGGCGCGTTCAATATTTCCATCTCGAGCAGCAAAAGTTCAATATTTCCATCTCGAGCAGCAGCGCGTTTGTGGCGTGTCACGCGCGTCAGATGCTTAAACGCGCTCGACGCGCTGCTTCAGCTGCTCAGACGCGCTGCGCCTGCTGCTCAAAACGCGCCACGGTACCTTTTGCTGCGCCTTGACGCGCGTCAACCATTGACTTTGCATGTAAACTCGCTGCTTCTGCCACGCCTGCTGCGTCCGGTGTGAACGTAGCATAAGCGTAGGCATGCTGCTTTGGGCTTACCCACTGTCCTTTCAATCAGCAAATTTATGCACAATGTCTTCCAGCAACTTTCTTTATTGTCAGTAGTTTGCCAGAAAAGATAAGCCAATGTGACCCAAAAAAAAAAAAAAATAGGCAGCTATTTCTACCTTTATTAACTGTGCATCTTATCTAATCAAAAACTTTTAAAGGTAAAGAAAGTTTACAGAAACATATTGGTAAGTTTTGGCAACGTGGCTCACTGTTGTCAGGGACACTAGAAAGAGAGCTACACTGCAAAAAATCTAAATCTAGATAAGTCAATTTTTTCTTAAAATAAGTGCATTTGTTCTTGGATTGAGGAGGTAAAAGACACATTTTGCCAATAGAATAAGACAATTTACACTTAAAGTAAGAAAACACAATTCCATTTTCTTATTTCAAGTGCATATTATCTAATTATCTTAT
>NW_015159264.1:0-1035 GCF_000732505.1 Cyprinodon variegatus
TATGGATACTTTGGTACAATCTAATTCGGAATTAACCGAAGAGGATAACGTAGAATTCATTCTCCAGCTGATTCGGAATCCTCACGGGGGTGGCAGACTAAAACTGGGAAAAATAGAAGACCAACAATTGATAAAAAGAAAGAGAAGACATTTAATTGTGATTAATGATGACGGCGATCAACTTTGCTTTGCAAAAACTTAAACCCGTTTAGCATATCCGAATCTCTCCCTCACAGAGGTTTGTCATTAGGCTAGAGCGTGGCAAAGGCAAGCAGGACTTTCTGATCAAACACCAGTTTCCTTTTCAGTTGTTAAAACATTTGAAGAAATCTTAAACAGAAAGATTGTGATATATCGTCGCTCAGTAAAGGAAAGCCCTCTTTCTAAACTTGAGACCATTTTTTCAGACAGATCAAGACCCCTTTACTTGTTTCTATTCAACCAACATTATTATGGAATCAAATCCTTAACAGGTTTTCTGGGTTCCGATTACGTATGCAATTATTGCTTTTCCCCTTTTGTAAAAAAAAGACAGACATTCCTGTTGGGGTTATTGTCCCATCTGCAACGATCCAGGATGTACTCAGCTTGAATCCTCACCAGTTTTTTTGCCCCGACTGCAATCTGACTTGCCGCAATCAGACCTGTTATGCGAAACATAAAATCAAAAAAGAAAGACCGATAGCAAAAACACGGGCCAATAATTGTGAAATACATAAATTATGTCTAAAGTGCGGAAGAAAATTATTATTATGCACCCATCTCTACTCAGGGCAAACGCCATGTATGTCTACCTCGAAATTGTCACATATGCGGAGAGAAAATATCTCCAGATTCGGGTGACGAAGAGCACCAGTTTTTCATTCAGTCCTGTAAGAAAGATGAAAAACTAGAGGAGAAATTAGCTTTTTTGACATTGAGACCTTTTTTAATGAGGAAAGCAAACACGTTCCTTTCCTCGTCTTTGCAAAAGATTCGTCAGGAAAAGAATTGTCTTCCTTTGGTCTGAAATGCATTCCAGATTTTATTCTCCAC
>NW_015159265.1:0-1035 GCF_000732505.1 Cyprinodon variegatus
ATATATATATATATATATATATATATATATAATTTCTTTCCTTATCAAAGTTTGTTTCCGAATTATTAAATTTTTAGTTTTAGATTTTATTTATTTATTTTATTAGTTACTCTTTAATTTTTCTACTGTTTTAAATCGTGTTTTATAGATTTCCCGCTCTCACATCTGGGTGAGTGTATGGAGAAAAAAAAACTGTAAAACAGGATTTGAACAGAATGCAATTTGGAAAACTCATCCACAAAAAAAAAAATTAAACCAGAAAAAAAAAATCACTGAGTTAATATAAGCTGTAAAAATATTGGCAGAAGTTTATCATACATATTATAAATTATTTTAAAATGTTTCTTTATTTAACTATTTCTATGTTTCCAATATTGGCACTAATTTCTCTCCATAGCTTCTGAGGTCAGAGGAGAGAAACGCCGGGCAGTAGAACCCGGTTCTCCTCTGGTTGCGTAACTTTGCAGCTTTTTATGTTAAATTAACTTTTTTCCAGAAGTCCGACTTAAATCCTTCTCCGTTTAAATCCAGAGTTTATTTCCTGCTCCGTCCTCCAGAGGTCACTGTTTCATCCGCTGCCTGCTCCCGGACTCCTCCTCCACTAAAGCTTCGGGGTCCTCCCTCTCCGCATGGGGTCTACGGACCGACTCTGCGTCCGCCGCCGCCTGCAGCTCCCCGCTTCCTGCGTCCAGGCGGAACAGAGTGGGAACTTTCCCCAGGATGGGGTTGTTCTGCTGGAGGCCAGAGATCCACTGGTTCAGAGTGGCCTGGTCTCCCCGACCCGTCATGCACATGGCGAAGATCGGACCTTCGTCCACTGAAAAGAAAAAAATTAAAATACGTCACTCAGCCCTCGGACCAGGATCCGGTTCCACCTGGGCTAACTTACGGTCGTCCACGTCAAAGTTCTCCTCGTCTCCGAGGTCGCGGTCCAAATCCAGATCCAGCTGTAGGGGGTAGTCCAGACACCGCTCCGGATCGTAGACTTCCTCCACCTGCAGGAGGAGAGCAACAGTGAAGGCTGGAGGGATTTGT
>NW_015159266.1:0-1035 GCF_000732505.1 Cyprinodon variegatus
GTTAATTCCCTGTCTCCCTTCTTAAAGGCTTGTTTTTTCTTGTCGAGCAGTTGCTTAGATCACTTTTGATCTGATTTATTATTTGGAAAACCTTTCACGGTTCTGATAGGGATGGTGTTATCTACACAGAAGTTTATGTAGTCAGTCACTCACTCAGTTATTGCATTGATGTCCTCTCCATGTGGCCGACACAGGGAATCCCAAACTGTAGCCTCAAAATAACCTTGCAGGGCTTCTTCAGCTTCCTGACACCATCTTCTTACAGTAATTTTCATGCCTGTTGTCTCTTATTAAGTGGGTTATACTCTGAGCAGAGAAAAACAAGTTTGTGATCTGATTTTCCAAGATGTGGTCTTACTTTAGAGAAGTAGCAGTTCTTGCCATTTGCATAAAACAAGTCGAAAATGTTGTTTTATCTGGTACAACGGCTGACAAACTGTTGGGACATTGGTAGTGTGGCAGAGATTTGCCACAAATGCATTTGGCTGTTGTATTTGGAGTTTAGCAACAGCAGAACTGATTACCTCACATGCAGCATTGGCAATGGCAGAAGGTGGAATGTAAACAGTAAGAGAAAACTGGTAAACTCTCTGTGCAAATAATATGGCCGAAAACCAACTGCCAATAGTTCAATATCTTGGCTGCAGTGACGAATCTTCAAACTAACCTGTCCAGGATGACACCATCTGTTGTTCACAAACACTGCCAACTCACCTCCTTTCGATTTTTCCATCTTCTTTAACCCTCTGTCTGCTTGTATGATCAGAAAGCCTGGCAGAGAGACACTGGAGTCTGAGATATGATCCTGCAGCCATGTTTCAGTAAAACACATAATGCTGATTTGCCAATATTTCTGGCTGGGTCCTTGCTAGGGCTTGGAGTTATTCTACCTTTTTTCTTAGAGATCTCACATCCCCCATGGTGATTGATGGAAGAAATGGCTTAAATTTCTCCTTGCTCCTGCTCTGCATCCCTGGTGCCTCCTTTTCAACTCAGCTAGTACTTGCAGAAGTAGTTGATGTATTATTTTATCTC
>NW_015159267.1:0-1035 GCF_000732505.1 Cyprinodon variegatus
TCTGGTCTCAAACTTAACTTATCTAAATGTGAACTTCTCCCAATCAATAGCTGTAGTGAATTATCTCTGTCAGTAATTCCTGTGAAATCTGAAGTTAAATATCTTGGGCAGCAAGAATTAACAAAAACTTTGATTCAATTATACCCTCCTGCTAACAAAGATTTAACATGTAGTTAAGGGACCTGACTATCGCTGGCCGAGGCCTGCTGGCCAAGACTGAAGGTTTTCTCGAATTGTCTATGCCAGTTCAGCCCTTAATGTCCCAAACAGCCTTTGCACAAAAATTGATCGAATGATCTTTGATTTTATTTGGAAAAAAAAGCCAAATCTACTTAAGAAAAATGTTATGATCAATAAACTAAGTTTAGGTGGTTTCAACGTTCTGGACTTTAATATCCTGCATTCTACATTCAAAGTTAGGTGGATTCAAAGATATTTGAAAAATCCTAATTCAATGTGGGGTTGGATTCCTACACAAGTCTTTAAATCCTTGGGTGGCCTGGACGTTTTATTAAGATTTTTTCTCTCAAATAAAGTGAGGGAGGTGTCCCTTAAAATTCTAAACAGGTGTTACCCTGTTAATTCAAAAATGAATAAATATTTTCCAAATATTGATCCGTGATGTTCCTTTTTTCTTAACAAGAAACATGAACCCACCTATTTTGGGAATGCTCTTTCAGCAAAATGTTTTGGTGTGACTTTTCTTTAGTATGGAATTAAATATAGTTATTAATTTAAATGTCAGACATGTTTTCTTTGGTATTTCCAATAACAGTAGGTCCAGGAAAGAATATCTTTTAAACTTTTTTATTTCGTTAGCAAAGTTCCACATACCGTATTTTCACAACCATAAGGCGCATCGTACTAAAAGGCGCAGTCTCAGTTATGTGTGCCGTTACTGTATTTAACACACACATAAGGCGCACCAGATTATAGGGCGCTGAATCAGACATGCCAATTTCCCCTTCTTCGCTGTCAGAGTCACTTTCCGTGCCGGGCGGCTCCTCGGAAATGATGCCTGCTTTTGCGAAAGCT
>NW_015159268.1:0-1035 GCF_000732505.1 Cyprinodon variegatus
AGATGATTTGTGAAAAGCATTTGAGTGCTTGGTAGTGAAAACCCAGGACAGACCAACAGGACAGGGGTACACAGAGTGTATAGCAAACGAAATTTTGAAATTTCAAGAATTTCGAAATGTCGCATAATGCTTTTCAACAGTGAATGAGCAGCTTCCAACAGTGAAATGAACATTACCATTTATAAAGTGCAGCAGTGATCAGAATGTAAACAGTGTGGGAGAAAAGGAAATCAAGTTTAAAGTCATGGTGCAAAAGGTATCGATTTGTAAAGGTTCAGTGCAGTGCAAAACAAACAAATGAATATGGTGCAAAATGCAGTAGAACATTGAGTTGTGTTCTATTCAAAGGGATTATGTAAAAAGCAGCCATGTTGGTAGTGGAAATATGATGTTTTCAAGTGTGATGCAGAGACTTGATTAGAGTTTCAGCAGTTCAACAGTCTGATGGTAACAGGGAAAAAGCTGTTGCAGAACCTGCTGGTCCTGCAGTGGTTGCTGTGAAGCCTCTTCCCAGAGCGCAGAAGGGAGAACAGTTCATGGTGGGGGTGTAATGTTACTCTGGACATGCATTGCTGGGATGAAGTGTCTTTAAAGGAGGGAAGACATTTCATTTCATCTCAACATATAAACCTCATGCAGAAAGACCCCAGAATCTGAACACAATATTTTGTTACTACATGACAACAGGGCAAACAAAGAAATATCTAGCGCTGTTCAAAGGAATAGGAAATTTTGATAGAGGCCATACGTTTCAGAAAATTTCTAAAAAGAGCAAAAATTTTGAGAAATGCTGGAAATTCATATGAAATATTCTTTCCATCTCTGTTTGTTATTTTTATCTCGGTTTTAATAAAGGAAAAAGACTGACTGACTGAAAACTGATCCCTGGTAAAAAACAAAACATAAAAAAGTCAGATTTTTATTTTTATTTTAAATGACAAACAGTTCAAATCAACACAAGCCAGCAGTGTATCATCTAATTGGTCATTCCTTTAAATAATATGGTTTTGTTCTTCAGGTTTCACTTTTTAGAAA
>NW_015159269.1:0-1034 GCF_000732505.1 Cyprinodon variegatus
TCAGGTTACTAACCAACTGCCCTAGTCGTCGGACTGGGTGGGGGTGCGGTGTGTTTCTCAGTGTGTGTGTGTGTGTGTGTGTGTGTGTGTGTGTGTGTGTGTGTGTGTGTGTGTGTGTGTGTGTGGTATAGGATAGGGGGGTAGGGGGGTCATTGAGACACGCTCCACCAGAAAACTAAAAAAGTGTCCTCCTTTTCTGAAAAGCTAATCTGGTCAGCATCAGATTAGCTTTTCAGAAAAGTAACCCTGTTACCATCAAATGGTAACAGGGTGGATTCAAATTCTTGATTAAACAAACAACTCTATAGAATCAGTCAGCCATAGAAAATGGAAAAGTATGTCTTCAATTAGGGGTTAATATAAGTAATGGGAAGTATAAAATAATTGCTATATATTGTAATTATTTGCTCAGGTGCCTCTTTTTAAAGTCGTGTGGTGAGACGTACATTTTATTCAAAAGTTCCACACAGGAACCTTCTTCAGATAATGGGAATTGGTCTACATTTCACCAAACAGAGCTGATCCAGAGTAAGATCTGGGATTAATCCCTGCATATGCTGACATTTTTGTTTCAGAAAGCTAGGAAGCAATTACTCTGAGTAAAATTACGACAGTAAATTACTCTGTGAAAGGACCAGGCTCAGCAACAGGGTTGTTTGGAATAACCCAGAGTATTTCCTCCTTTTTAGCAGAGATCTGAACAAGGAAGTTTTGGAGATGGAAGAACCTGTTGAGGTGGGAGGCAAGTATTCTGAAGATATCTCCATCTGTAGAGATGTTTTATGATTGGATAAGCTTTGATATGGATTCGTTTTATTAAGATACTATAGACTTACACTTCTGGAGGACATAGGGACCCCTTTTTCATCATTCTGCTTCATTTTATCTCTATTCTCCCACTCTGCAAAATCGTTTAGTTCAATCTCTAACGTTCTGCTATTTCTGCTTTTTCTCATAGTAGCTTCATCTGGTCTGTTCCTGTTTGGCTGTGACTCCATCCTGGAGAGAAATATCAGCTGTGCTGCTGCCATCAA
>NW_015159270.1:0-1034 GCF_000732505.1 Cyprinodon variegatus
AGCTTTGGTCCTTGAGGTAGCCACAGTCATGGAGCCAGTGGCGGCTGGTGAAAAATATTTTGGTGGGGCTGATATAGCCTAGTGTATGTCTCCAACTAATCCAGAATAAATATTGAAATAAACAATTGGACAATAAATACAATTTAACAGTAATGATATAATTTACTATATAGTAACAGTAACAGTGATGATTTGGGTCACTGTGACGGGATTCTTTGGCCTCCAAGAATCCAGTCTCAGTCGGGTTACCGGTGTTGTTGATGTATTGTGCTCAAAAACTCAAAACAGGATGCAAAAGAAACTAAACATATACAAGATCCTCTGGGCCTCAGCCTCCCTCCAGTTACCAGCAATGTAACAAAGAAACAGAAAACAAAAATGGCCTTCTCACAGCCCTCATTAAATAGTTTAAGCCCCTCCCCTCACGCTCTCTTCTTTCTGATTGCTTCTTATAAATCAGTTTTGTATATATATTACCTCCACAAACAATTGATTTTTACAATTTTTACAACTTAATTCCTTTACACAGATTAATTGACTTATTCAATTACACCAAACTTTTAAACAGAAAATAAATTAAAAAAAATAATCTGACAAACATTTAGCGAGTCACATTTTGGTGACGTCACTTCCGCATTCCAACAACTCTGGCATTTTAACCGTTTACTGAGCGTTGCCTCGGGTTTGAACCCAGCAAAGACGCCGCCAGACTGAAGATGACAAGTCCCCGTAGCATACACACGTACACACACACACACACACACCCACACACACACGGTTAACCCCACTGAAATATTAAGTTTGCACCCTCAATACGCCAGCAGGTAACCAGGAAGAGCTTGTATGTTTTAAGTTAATGGACCGCTACTGTAGGGCTCAGCGCGAGTGTATTGGTCCTGTTGTTTTAAGTGACGAGGTGGATTCGTCACAATCACAATAACCATGACATGAAATTTTCATATCCTACAACAGGGATGTTCTTCTGGCAAACGGGTAGATAAATAAGGATCTCACCGAATTTGGTGGAAGCTGCA
>NW_015159271.1:0-1034 GCF_000732505.1 Cyprinodon variegatus
GAGTAGAAAATGAAGGCTAATCATGTTTTGGGTGTACTATTCCTTTAAAGGTATAGTGGAGGATTTTTGCTGGTTTTTGAAAAGAACTTAAGAAATAAAATGCACATGCACTACCCTGTACCTGCTCCCGAGAGGGAGCGCCTATTAAACACGTGCTAGAGCATGCACACTCTGTTTAAATGTTGCTTTTCCATACAAGCTTACTTTCCAATTTTTCCACCATGTCAGACTCAACACTGGTAAGAGAAAATGGGGACAACTACGTAGGACGGCCTTACATAAACATTACCAAAATGATTGACAATTAGGACGACCACTTATTTTGATGATCCACCAAAAAAGAACATTCTCCACTGTACTTTTAAAGATTAATGCTTGTCCCAGTTTCATGTCCCCTGGATGCTCTAACAGGTTTTCTTCCAGGATTTTCCTGCATTTAGTTCCATCTGTTCCTTTAAGGCTGCTACATATGAAGTGAGAAAGTTGGTCTTTCTCCCACTGCCACATCTTAGAGGTTCTTGCTGCATTTTTTTCACACAATATCTTGGCAGACCCTTTTTTTAACCCTGTAAAGCCCGATCCAAGAATAAAACAAAACAGAAAATTACTTTTTTTTGGTTTGAATTCCTTATTTGGCCTTTTAACAAAATATGTAAAAAGAAAAAACAGAAATACATTTTTGATATTAATAATTTATTACTGTGCGATAAGTCAAGATTATTTTTGTGTCTTCTACTGGCTGTTATCAGGTATATCTGATTGTGTACAATAGGATTTTTAACAAAGTTTTTAACATTAAATTATGCAAAAGGTGTCCGATGCAAAACATTTCAGAAACCGTATGTATCAAATATGATACATTTAGCATTATAGGGTTAAAGAGTGTCCAAGAAGAGTTTTGTGATTGGTTAGGATTCCAAAGAAGGTTGTTGAGTAGGAAAAAGAACAAGATGATTTTCCTCTTTTGTTTCCCTCCTTTAAAAAAATTAAATCCTAACCGTAATCTTTTATCTCTTCTCTTCAAAATGCCTCCT
>NW_015159272.1:0-1034 GCF_000732505.1 Cyprinodon variegatus
TTCTACTCTGCAGAACCAGAACCAAACATGGAGAACCAGCTTTTAGTTCTATTACTCCAGGAATCTGAACAAACTACCAGAAAACTGTAAAAGTGCTAAAAACCACATAAAGTTGATTTAAATCAGCATTAAAACCCTTTTTTCTCAGAGTGGACTTTGACTGTACAATGGAGTATTGGGGCCGGGCTAGAGATTTTTTTTATTTATTTTGAGAATAATAATATTAGGAGAGTAAAGTTGAAAAATAAAGAGAATGAAGTCATCATACCACAACCAGTTTCAGAAGGAAAGCTTAGAGCTCCGACCAGCTTTGACATTCTGCTCCATTTGATGCTGGTGCTAAAAGATTTCCTTATTTGTCAAACCGATACTAAAGTATAACTTCACATGATGCTCCACATTCCTCATTTTAGGGAAGAAAGTTCTTCTTTTAGGAGCTTTATTCTTGTAATGTTATGACTTTATTCTCATAATTTTACTACTTTATTCTCCTAATATTCTGAATATTCTCGTTGTGACTATTCTTGTAATTTTATGATTTTATACTCCTAATATTATGACTTTATTCTCAAAATAAAAAAATAAAATATGTACCTGTCCCATACTCCGTTGTATAACTAAGCTATCTAAGCTGCTAACTGGATCATCAGTCCTTTCAGTTTTTGCTGGGTTGACTAATGTGATCCTACTGGGTTCTGAGATTCACATCAGTTACAGAAAATATATAATTTATTTAATGTATTTTACTTTGTTTATCATTTAAGCAGGTAGACAGAGGGGAGGCGGAGTATTTACTGTTTAATGGTATGAGGACACTAATTTAACTGTTCAAAAACTCTTCAAAATAAATGGAGCAACATTGAAAACACCTAAATAGGTAGAATACATTGAATGTTTCCTAAATGTTGATTCTAGCGAGTCAGAAAATTCCCTTTCAAATGAGGTTAGCCTGAATGGGGCCGTTGATGCAGATGATTATTAAACAAATAGTAGGATGCATCTGATTTTAATGATTAGCATTATGCTATAACTGA
>NW_015159273.1:0-1034 GCF_000732505.1 Cyprinodon variegatus
GCTCCGAGGTCCAAGAGTCTGAAGCCAGGTCAGGCAAACAGGTCAGAACAGGAAGGCTCCGAGGTCCAAGAGTCTGAAGCTAGGTCAGGCAAACAGGTCAGAACAGGAAGGCTCTGAGGTCCAGAAGTCCAAAGACAGTTTAGGCAAACCTAACAGGCAAGTTCAGTGGTTGAGAGGCAGAACAAGTCAGGATCTGGTAATCACAAACACTCAGGTACGCTAAAAACCCTCTTACCACTGGCACAAGAGAACAAGCAGTGTTCAAGCAGTAACTTCTGTCTATTTGTCCCATAATTTGAAGCAAACATTGAAGCAAAGCAATGTTTGACTGGGTCAAAAGCAAAAAAAAAGTTCACAGGCGCTTTTCTTAAATATGAAGAAAGCAGAACTGCCGTCATTTTCACAGAGCTGTGCCTTTGGCCCAAATCATAATCAAGCTGAGTAAGATGCTCTTAACCATTAAATAGGCAGGCACAGAGAAATATATAAAAAAAAAAAAACATATTACCATATTCTGACTGATCGAGTCTAAAATAACACACTTCATTTTTTTTTAATAGGACCCTTATTTTTAAACACTTTAGCTATGATATATTTTGCATTTGGAAATGTAAAATACAGCAAACACAGCAAATACAGATGTGTCCATCCTGCCACATCCTGCATCGGCCCACAGAATACAGTGTACCCTGTCCTATTATAATGTATATCATCCAGAGGTCGCATGTTGGAATGTTGGTGGCATTCCTGATTCAATGATGTCCTCACCCAAAATCGGTTGAAGCCATTTAGACATATTGCCATGTCCCACCACTCTGATATTTTTTTCTTACTCAGTCTAGCAACATTCAGCAGTTTTTTTCCTTCTAAAATACATGGTCGTACAAACATCATTGTGACATTGCAGCCCCTAACCTGACTCCGCCAGATGGATTTGCTCCGCATATCTGGAAACCTTCCGTTGAAGTAATTTTGGGAAGGGGCGAAAATACTGGTTAGCTGATTGGCCTATGTTGGTGATAGACGGGCCAAAT
>NW_015159274.1:0-1034 GCF_000732505.1 Cyprinodon variegatus
AGGCTTCAGACTGTGCCTCCTATACTTTCTAGTAGATTTCTTATGTCTTAAAACGTGCAGCTTTTTGTTGATGACAGCAGCTGCGTCTAAAACCTTAAGTTTATTTACTAATTGCCTACTTAATAATTATTTACCTATTTTAAAAACTAAATGTTAAAGATTTACTTTGAAGGAATCCCAGATGTTTCAGTTACATGCATTTAATGTAGTGGTTAAAAATTCAGTTGACAATGTAATGTAAGACCGAATCTAACTGAGGAGGAAACCCATGCAATGATGCACATGTCCTACCTTTTAAAACGTTTTTATACTTCACCTGCTGCCAGGTGATTTCACCTAAATATATACATTGATCCACAGCCATTGTGTGGGTTGTAATTTTACTTATTTTATTCAGTTTTATAATGTAATTTCTTTTGCTCTATTTTACTCACAATCGTATATTTTTCCTCTTCTGTAAATGGTTGCACTGCAAGGGATCAACAAATTAATTCTAATTCTGATTCAAGAACTAAACTACTTTTCCTTGTTATGTTATCATGGTTACCACAGCTATGGCATGCCATATTGATATGTATAAGTTTGACTGAATTTGTATTTCTGATATCTGAAATACATTTTTTCCTTGTCAAAATGAAAATTTCAAAATAAATTACATTGTTCATATCTAGATGAAAATTTTCTGGATGAAAATAAAAGATTTTCAGATCTCCATATTCTAATGGTCACTGCTAATATTTGTATTATTATGATGAGAAAGAATCATATTTCAGATATCATAAATACATATTCAGTCAAGCTGATACATTTAAAAAAATGTAATTCTTACTAATACATTTTTGTACTTTTTCAGGAACTCTGTTTCTGCTCTAAAAATGGTATTCAGAATATGTGTTTTTAAAATTCTGACAAGGAAATTGGATTTTGATCAGGAAGAATCCTGTTTTAGTGATCTAAAAATGGAACAAAAGAGATATGAGTGCTGTTATTAAATGTTAAAACAGCCTGCCATACTGGACTACATATAAACTTAT
>NW_015159275.1:0-1034 GCF_000732505.1 Cyprinodon variegatus
TTTCTCTTCCTTTAGAGCTGCAGCAAAAAAAAAAAAAAAAAAACATACAAACCTGCTTCCTGAGATTTTGACTAAACACAAACTTTTACCTGATTTGTGGGTTAGATTTGACCTGCTTATAGAGCTGCACCACATATCATGACTATCTTCATTGCTTCATCAGTGTGAAATGTTTAAATGAAGGTTGGAGAGCCGTGATTGTTGACTAATATATTAAGATTGTCCGTTCTCCGTGCTGATGTAATGCTTAGCCAGTTGGACAGTCTGACAGCAGCTTTTACTAACAACAGACAGATCAGTTTACTCAGAATCCCTGAGGTCACAGAGCAGGGGAGGCACAGATGGGTAAGGAGAAACTATGCATATTTCATAACTATTATTGACTGACCATCAGAGGATTTTTTTATCTCTGTATCTGCTCCGTCTATGCTGCTTTTTAACATGAGGTAAAATCATTTAAAAGCCTGGTTTGTCCTTTTTGACTATATACATTAATAAGGATTGAAGTTTTTCTCAGACAAACAAGTAACAAAAAGGAAAGTGCATATTTATTTGAAAATATTATTATTAATGACGTATGTAATAACACATATAATTTAATGTTTATAACTTATTTAATCATACCCCCCCACCTTCATATTGTTGATGTGCAACTCACATCAGCCAATCACGTGACATCGTGATTCCTCTTTCTTGGAAGGCAAAACAAATTGCTCATATATAGAAAACAACTAGCAGCTATTGCAGTTTTTCTCCATGTTACCTTGAAAACATAAACATGATCATCTCATGCTCAGCATATGGGTATATAGTCTCATTTTATCACTTCTCTAAAGACGCGGAAAGGTGAGTGAGACGGGTGGTTACTGTGAAGAGACAGAGCTGGAAACCAACCACAACCAGCAGAGTTTAGTAATCACTTCTTCCATGGTTAATTGTTATGATGAAATTATTGTTGAACAGATTTATTTATTTTTTTTTCATTTAGACAGATGTGTAAATTTCCTCTCACGCTAGTTAGAAATAAGCAGGGC
>NW_015159276.1:0-1034 GCF_000732505.1 Cyprinodon variegatus
CCCGGTAGCTGATCTGATTACTCACTTCATTCACCTGCAGTTCCCTTACCGCTCTCTAATTATCATTCTTCTTATTCACCTGTTCACTCTGTTATATATACGGGTCAGCCCAGCTCTTGGGGCCAGATCACTATTCGTGTTATGTATTGGTTTTAGTGCTTCATGTTTGTTTGTTTTTGAGTTTAGTAAAGTCCCTGTTTCATTTCTTAACTCTTGGGGGCCTGTGTGTCGAGACGGTGTTAATGTTGTTCTGATCGTGTCCCGGCTCTTCTCCGGAGAGCCCTCAGGGTTTTGGATCGGCGTGCGAAGGGAGCTAAGGTTCTGGCCCTTCTCTGTGGAGCCCTCAGGGTTTTGGCTCGGAGTGCAGGGGGAGGATAGTTTTAATCCCTGTGATACTTGGATTTGTCACTTTACTTGGATTTTCACTTTATTTGGATTTAGTTTTTACAATATGCATAGATATACGTACAGATATATATATATACAGAAGAGCTATATGTGTATATATTTTATCTCTTTTTATTCTTATTTTTTATCTTTATTATATTGTATAGTTGGATGTGTGTATATATCATATAAAACTGTAACTGGAGCGTGGAACAAAAGTAATTATTAAATTTATTAAAGTATTTCTGATTCTGTTCTATTTCTGATCCTTGCTCCTGGGTAGAGTACAGTTTAAAGTTCTGCAGCCCTGCTGGTACCATGCCTTGTCTCCATCTGGGCTTGTATGTCTTAGCTTGCTACTGGACTCTTAGATCTCTGAACCTGCTTGAATGCTCTGTGGATTCCTGGAACCCTGGATCTGTCTGTTGCTGTTTGAATTGGAACCCCTGACCGGGCTGCAGACTCCTGGATCTCAGAACGGTCCTGTTCTGAACTGTTTCCCTGACCTGCTCACTGGGGTTGCAGCATCTGAGTCACTGTGGACAGCTCAGCGCTGCATCTCGTTGGCAGTGCATTGGCTAATCCTGCCACATCTGAGAGGACGGATTGAACTATTAAACTGGGTAAGTGACTCACATGAATAATCA
>NW_015159277.1:0-1034 GCF_000732505.1 Cyprinodon variegatus
GCAGAAATTTGCTGGGTCTCAGAGAATCTGACCAAAAACCTTAAGAATTAAAAAGTCTTCATCACGTCCTGTCCACAGACACACTACGTCCCTTTTAGGCAGAAATAAGTATCTGTTTCATCCTGACATACAGAGGTGTCAAGTCATGAAGTACAAATACTTTGTTACTGTACTTAGGAACACTTTTAGGCATCTATACTTTACTCCATTACTTATTTTTCTTCCTACTTCTGACTTCTACTCATTTAAATTTCACACAACTATCTGTTCTTTGTGTTCCTTACATTTTTAAAACAAATGGCACTCATTACTCTTGGCTTTGGTTTATGTTTATCAATATATATTTCATGTCATGAGTGCCATCCAATGCAGATCATTGGCACCATCCACATTTAGTGAAAACTAGTATTTTTTAGATGAGTCATATAACGCAAACACTAATTGTTTAGCTAAAGGGAATCATCAGAAGCAAGAAGGTGTTGTTCAAACTGCAGACGGGAATTGTCTATGCCATGCTACAATGTCGGATTCAGAAAAAAGATTTTGAAATGTCTAAAAGGTCGGACAAGAGCGTATCAGGAGATGGAGACCAATGAGACCTCCCTCATCCATGGCCCTATCTCAAAGAATTTTTCAAAATAGTCGAAAAATTGAGCTTTCAGTTCGTACAGTGGCATCTGGCTGTTTTTTTTTAGGTTACTTTATACTTTAAGTAGTTTTTGGAGCACATACTTTTTCACTTTTCTTGAGTAAAGAGATCAAGTTAATACTTTAACTTTTACTAGAGTGTTTTTAAACTGCAGGATCTATACTTTTACTTAAGTAACAAATGTGTGTACTTTTGACACCACTGCTGACATGAAATATAACTGTAGTTGATTTTTCGTGTTACTAGTGCCATGAGACGTATCATGTAAACCAGAAGCTTAAACATAAAGTAAGCAGTCCAGAAGAAAAATCAAGTTGAAAATATCTGACAAGAAAAAAACAACAGAAAAAATGCAACCACAGTTTTATTGACAGGCAGTTTCACC
>NW_015159278.1:0-1033 GCF_000732505.1 Cyprinodon variegatus
ATGAAATAATATATTGTGTTTCATATTTTCATTTAAAAAAATTATTTTAAAAAACGTTCATATAGTTTATCACCTTAACATTTTGCAAATTATGTGTTTTTTTAAGCATTTTTAAGCAATAACCTTAGGAATGCAGGGGAGCAGTTCAACACCGTAAGGTTGAGGTGGACAGCTTCTAGGTTAGGCCATTGTCTGCCTCTATATGAGTTTAAACATTAGTGTCACATCACTATCTTGTTCACTAGTACGTGTGGTAGCCCAGATAATGATGCCATGAGTTTGTCTGATGATTAAATCACAACATCAAAATAATTAAATATTACATTAAATATACTTTCAGGCACAGATGTGAATTCATTTTTAAGCATTTTTATAAAAACAATGCATTGTTGTGAGACATCATAGTAAAATCAAAACAAATTAGACAAGATATCAGGGTTATTTTCTATCCCTATATGTTTGGTTCATCCTTAGGTACAATTCTTAAATTTGTAAAATGCCATGTTAATATTCTCAGCAACCTTTTCGCATGTATAAACAAAGAGTGTTTCTATGTCTCAGTTATTAACTTGTTTTGATGTGAAACTTAAGTATCAGCCCTAAAAATTAAATTAAATAACTTGTTAAATAGCTAGCTGATAGACGGAGTGAAACGAATGGAATCTTGTAAGCTTGATAACACCAGTATTAGGGTGGCAGAATCATGTTGTTTTGTTTGAAGAGGGTCTGGTGCAACATTAATGTGATAAATAAATTAAGCTTATATTCAGGAAAACAGTTTTTTTTATTTAAACTCTGTTGTTTCCAGAATAAAAAATAAATGAATAAAATCCAGACTTTTTTACATTACATATTTTTTCATTATTATTATCATTTTATTTTTTCGTTAGAGAAAATCAAAGGAAGCAGTATATGGATATAAATCATGGCATACGTTGTTTTTTTTTTAAACCATCAGCTTTATATTAAAGTCATTTTCTTTTTTTCCACCTTGAGCATTTCTAAGACATCTCTACAAATAACCCAGTAAGAT
>NW_015159279.1:0-1033 GCF_000732505.1 Cyprinodon variegatus
TTTAGGGGGAGGGTTCACAACTATCCTTTGTAAAGTAGAACTGTCCCATAATTAGAAACAAAAGTACGTGTCTAAATAAATTCAGATCATTTCATAAACAGAACAAAAGGTAAAAAATATTATGACATCATTAGTGCGGAACATAATGCTTGGCCAAGAAGTGTTCTTTATATATTCTTTAGAGAGTTGCCAACCCTACCAACATGTAAACTTTATCACAACTTAATTCTCATGTGTTTGTTTTGCATATTAGAATCCTTGATCACTTTATTTTCTGAACTTTATTTATGTTTTGCTTCATTTTCTACATTTTTCCTGTTTCCCTAATTGTTTTTTTTTTTATAAATATGATTAGCATGGTATTTTTATTTTGTAAGTCCCTTCATTATTGTATTTTTGACTATTTTGAAGAAAACTGACATAGAAGTTATTTCCATTAGTATGTTTTTTTGTTGTTTTTGTTTTGTGTGTGTTCTGTTTGCACCCTGATGCTCCATCTCTCCGGTTCTTTTCCCTGAAAACAGATCACTCGGGACAAAATCTTTAAATAACACTTCATAACTTATATGTATTAAATAACCAGGAGACATGACAACAGATTCTGATAGAAATATTAATCTTACTTAGATCAGAGAAGTTGCTTAGAGTTACAGAAGGCAGCTACTCACCTCTGGGCTCTCCTCTCAGGAAGTGGCCCCGATTAATAGTTAAAAAAGTCATTTTATACATCTCCAATCTGCCACATCATCATATTTTACATCATACATGTTAGCAGATAATTAGACATCCATGGCTCCGGCCTTATCAAAAGATTACACTTTGCTGAGGGACGCTGCTCTCATTCCATTTCCAAATCTTGAAGATTATAACTTTATATCCAGACAGAGGAATTGTCCTAATTAGATTAAAATATCAGTTCTGACATGCAACAGGCAGCCCATACCAGGGTGTAATAAACTCACACATCTTCAATGATAATTATCCTAACATGCCTTAATGTAAAATATGCTGTAAACTGGAACAAACTAATATC